>NC_051177.1:206282911-206309127 GCF_013339695.2 Rhipicephalus sanguineus
CATTTGGTTACGCGGACGTTGACTGCCACGACGGCAAACAAGAGGCGGATGAGTTGCGGGATGTTGACGCGGTGACCGTTGACGAAGAGAGAGCCGAGAACGCAGGAGGTGGCGACGGCACTGATGCCTGGGAAGGAGCAGCTCACGGCACTGATAGTGAAGTCGAAGAGGGCGCGGACGAAGTCGCGTACTACGAGGAGGGCGAAAGCAGGGCGCGAGACGGCGAATGGGACGAGATGGAGTGCATGGACGACGACGATGCAAATGTCGTAGATGATGTGGACGGTGCCGCTTGTGCTGACTACGAGAGAGTCGTTGCACAAGCTTTGAACAAGGCTGAGAAGTCCAAAAGATCTGAGAAGAGTGAGGGGAGAAGACCCGAAAAGTCCGATGAGCAAATCGGAAAGCCAGTGCAAGGACCGGGCCAAGGACCGTCCCCGTCGGAGACGACGCCTGGTACCAACCTAGGCGAGGGCCGTGGAGTGGGCGCCAGAGACAAAGGCAATCAGACCTTCTACGTGGACGTCGCGCCCCCATGGTTGCCGAGGTCGCCAGCGTTCGACGACTACCACGTGTAGGAGTGGCCGCCACCCAAAAGTGAATGGTCCGGCTACACCGGCGAAACATGATGCAGCGAGAACTCCACTATGAAAACGGTAACATGCAAGAGCGGCACCACCAGGAAGCCTCGTTCCAGTACTCTAGGCCCGCTAGCTTGCTGGGACAGGATCTGCACCAGGAGCATCGGCGTTCCGTCAGGCTTCCCGCCGACGACAGTGGTCATCAACCTGAACGAGTCCGGTGCGCCCTTGTCTACTGATGGCGCTAGGACGCGATTGTGCGTGCCACGTGCGGCTCGTCGTGGCCAAGGCTGATGGCTACCGTTACCTCCTCTCTTACTTCACCGGAGCGGAGGGGGCAGTGTGGGAGCGCTCGTAGAAGAGAACAATGACGACGGGGTGCGCTCACAGCGGCTCAGCGGCCGCTGGCAGCGGGAAGTTGCGGCCGAGGCTCGGCAGAACAAAGATGGTTGCTGGTCTGTCTTGGTCTCGTCCCTGAGGGGTTTCTGGGCCAGCCGCAGCCCGAACCCCCCCAAAGTACAGCGTAGAGGCACGGGGGTGTTCGTCGAAGTTTGAGACAAACACAATAACGTCGTCCAAGTACACAAGACAGGTCTGCCACTTCAACCCTGCCAGTACTGTATGCATAATGCGTTGGAAAGTCGCAGGTGCCGAGCAAAGGCCAAAGGGCATGACCTTGAATCTGAAGAGGCCGTCTGGTGCTATAAAGGCAGTCCTTGTAGTCTGCGGCTAGCTCGACTCTCATTGATGGTGTCGGCTCCTTCTTCACGACTTGGACTAGGTTCACGGCTTGATGGGGGCGTCCGGAACATGAAAAAGAGCACCTCCACCAGATGTCACGGGGTCGTGACGTGGACGAAGGCAGCAGTCGGCGTGTCCAAATGAAAGTCTTATTTGGCCGAGCTTGTGCCTGGGAAACCGAAATCAATCTTGGCGCGAAAGGACGCGTGTTCCTTTCGCCGTTTCTTCTCGGTGGTTTGCGTCGTCGAATTTTCTTGTAACACACTGTATAGTGGCGATCAAAATATGAGAGACCACGAGAGCGCGTTGGAAACAGCACGGCGGCGTCTTCTGACGCCCGCCTGCGAAGTTCAAAAGCGCGCACTGCGCACGCGCCTTATTTTTTACCTGCCAGCCTGCGCGTTCGCTCCCTTCAAGTGCGCGCGTACCGGAATGTCAGGAAAAGCGAGCGCAAAATATCACTTCTGCAATCGGCGCGGAAGGACCGAGCGATGATATCGTGACAAAAATACGCAATTCGAACTGGCAGTCCTCCGTGCGCGCCGCACTCACGCCTTGGTGTCTCTGGCGCAAGTGTCTATGGGAGCTGCAATGCATCGCGCTTCCGCCAGCATGGGAATAATGGGTAGTACACGGATTTGTCTAAACTTCGTTCTTTCGGCTCCGTTTGGCTCCGCGTCGCCTTCAGCAAAAGTTCAGCAAAAGTCAGCAGTTTCACTTCACCACTTTAACTTCTTTAGGCTCACCAATTCAAATGTGGTCACGAAGTTCACAACGATCCATTCTTTTATCCGAAAGAAAACCAAAACATAGCAATAAACAAAGCCACAAGTGCGTTCGAAGCCCACAAGCACGAAGACTAGGTAAATCCGTGTACTACCCATCATTCCCATGGTTGCTGAACGATCGCAGCGCCAGAGTTCCCTCTAGGTCATTTTAGGAAACTCTATGCATTGCGCCGAGCGTACGCCTAAAATACTGGTTAGTGGGTAAGAAATGGTCACAGCAAAAAAAAAAGCAGCTTCCTTGCATTGCGGGAGTCGATTTTCTTATGCGAGCCCTATGTCTATATACGTACTATGTTGCAGAAGCTTTAAAAATTTCCCGGATTTCTGATGAAAAAACATAAAGCACCGTGCCGATGAAGTTTTAATAAGAGTGCATTATGAAAAAAAAAAGTGCAGCAGTGCAGAAACCGAACCCCAGCTGTTTACGCTGGCAACGCAAAAAAAAAACTGTTTGTCGGAATACAGGAAAATATTTGCAAATGCACTGCCACGTTGGGAATATTAAGGAGAAAAGAAATAGTAAATGAAACAATTAAGTAGTGATGTCAATCATTATCGATGACCTATTTTCTACGTATCGCAAGATAAGACGCACCTTACCTACCGCACGCCGATTCGCCCATGCGTTTGGCTGCTGGCGTTCCGAATCAAGACATAAATACGTCGCGTACAACTTCCAATTACCATACACACACAACTTCTATTACACATAACAACCAGTTGAACAGCAAGCATGGTGCGCAAGCAAGGTATGCGTCAGCGATCAAACGAAGGACGCAACGTTGAATGTTCTCGATGTTGTTCGATAACGTTCTCGAGTGCAGTGAACCTGAACACCGACTGCGAAGCTAGCGCAAACAGTCAAGGTTCACCAAATGTCGAAGTAAATGGCATCTCGCACAATGCCGCTGCGCTAATGCAACTATGTTTTCAGCTCCGGACCTAGCGAACACAGCCGGGCGTGACACGAAAAGAGACCGATGAAGCCATGAACCGAGCTCGCGAGCACATGGCAGCATTCGCCACACGTTTCATTAGTTACACCGCTACCCGCGCAGTCGATCCATAACTGTCTATGACTCGAAATCGCTTTTAATATTCTCTTGAATAAACACATAACGCCGTTCCGCCGAGCTTAACACGGCACCGAGGCGAAAAGATCGGTCATTTCTCAACACACGCTAGCAACGCGCCGGACGGTCTGGAAGGGAAATGGCCGCCGTCGCCCAATGTTGCCCTCGTGCAGCCTACCTTTGCGGTACTCTGATTTTCCAGTGACTCTAGCTGTGCGTCACGTTTCCTAAAATCGACCTGTGTGATGAGGTTACCCAGCAGCCACCGGGGGCGTAGGCAGAAATTTTTGAATATTTTTGTGTTAACTGTTTCATATGTGGGCAAGTTATTAAAATGTCTACTACTGTTCGTTGCTCGTGACATTTATCGCATGTTGGTGGTTCTTCATCTGCCAGTAGATAATTATGTGTGACGTATGTATGGCCTATTCGAAGTCGGCACAGAACAACTTCGAAAAAACGTCCTTGATGGAAACACGACTTGCTTCACCAAGGGCAGGTTTATTTAGGTGAAGCTTGTTGTTTTGTTGCGATTTCCATTCACGTTGCCAATGAGAGGTAATGGCCCGGCGAACTGATTTAATCTCATCTCTAACCGGTGCGTTGATCTTTGAAACACGCAGCTCTTTTGCTGTTGCTCCTAGTTGGTCCACCCTTTCATTACCTAGGGTCCCAACCACGGTGTTAGAAATATTATAGGTGGACCGACGGCGCCTCCGGAAGCGGCGAACTTCTGTCCGCCGTTTGTGGCGTCTTGTTCACAGGGCCCTAGATGGCGCTACACTACTGGTGGCTCAAGAGCGGTATCAGGCGTGGTCGCTTCGGAGCCGCGACCGCCCCTCGAAATGAATAAAAAACTGTGCGTTCGCGCTATAACCAGCGCAAAAATAAATAAATAAATGATAGCTTCCAATAAATCGAAATTTGGACGATACAGCCGCTACCTGTTGAATACGTTGAATTTGCCACCGCGAAGGTTGGCGGTGGCAAATTCAACATATGCTTTCCTCATTCGGACAATTAAAGATATGACAGTGACGTCACGCTGAAATATGACAAAAATTAGTTCTATTTGTGGAAGTATAGTTTAGATAGTTAGAAAAAATACCGCATTAGCCGTAGCATTACAACAGAAAATGCACACCGTCTTTGCTGTCGCGAACATTCGAAGTAATTTGCGGTTGTTGATCGCGGATAAAAAAATGTGTCACGAATACGACTTTTTAGCTGGTCGTGCATAAAATACTGAATTTTAGCGAATGCCAGCAGCTAAGTTTGAGGCACCGACGAAGGATATGAAAAAGCATCCTGGTTTGGCACTGCGAGAAGGGGAGACATTATGAATGGTGGATATATGCTTCCGATTCTTCTCTGTTGCCAACTGAGGAATATATTTCACTGTTTATGTCTCGCATAGTCACCCGAAGACAGCGTTATTTACTTCGTCTTTCAAGGAACACGTCGATCGCGGTGTGCGGAGTCTTTACGAGCGTAGCCAGTCAACCGCGATGGAACACCGGTTACGGTACTCGTCTGCTGATCGAAGTTCCCTAGTTCGATACCAGCCGCGGCGGTCGCATTTTGATGGAGGCGGCATGCTAGAGACCCGTGTACTCTACGATGTCAGCGCATGTTAAATAACACCACATCGCCGAAATTTGTGGAGCTCTGCTACGGCGTGCCTCATAATCATAACGTGGTTTCAGCACGTAAAACCCCAGATATTCTCATGTTAACAAGCGTAGCTTTCGCACGGAGAGAGAAAGACTGCACACGCACGTAGGTGTTAAAAAAAACGGGCCAACTCACGGCGTGGATGAACTCAAGACGATGAACTCAAAAGGAACTCAATACTTCGTCGGCACGGCGTCATTAGCCAGAGCCGCCTTTCGTGATGTGCTCACAAGAACGTGCCCTTTGTACACTGCTTCCCACGTCTTCGTTATGTGCCTCGGCTCGAAGTGCTTCTCGCACACGTAATCAGTCGACTGCAGCACGCGGTCCTTGCGCGGAATCGCATGGCGCCAAACATTCAGGCGTTCCGCATCTCGGGGTGCAGAAAAATCGACTTTTCAGTGCAGGTCTTGTACACAGAGTTGCACCACGGCACAAAACACTTTTTGCCCATTTCACAGTTTTCTCTCTCGAATAGCATGACCTGCCATCGCACAAAAAGAATTAAACGAGGAAGCAATATGGCCACAACTGCTTCGTCACCGTGGCTTTGTCGGAAGAGAGGCCGGCGCGCGCCGCTGTGAGCCTCTCGACTGCTCCTGCCATCTCGCGGCGTGACGGCGCGGAGGAACCGAAGTTCGACGCAGCGAGCGCATGGCGCCGGTGCTGCGTCGTTCCACCTGTACTTCTAACACCGTGATCCCAACATTACCTCGGTACCCAACAGAAGTGTATAGTGTGGTCGTCAGATAGGTGAGATAATATGTTTAAAATATCACCTATAAAAGGCTGTTACTGAGTTAGCGAATTTAGGGCTCTGAGAGCACTTATATAGTCTGTAACAATTACTGCTTTTTTATGTTTTGAGCTAATAATATTCCGTACTGCCATCCACAAAGCAAAGCACTTAGCGGTGTAGAGAGAGACAAACTGTGGTAGTCTTGCTACCTGCTCGCATATTTCTCCTACCACGTTGCTTCCAACATACGCAGAGGTCTTCGAGCCGTCAGCATAACATTCTTTGTAAGTGTGGTACGTTTTGCGTAGCGTGCGTAATCCATGCAGTATATGTCTGTGTGGGATGTCTTGTTTTTTAACAAGTTAGTGAAAAATCAAGAGATTTAGAGAAGTCACTCCAGGGAGCCAATCTGGGTGCTCTTCTGGCGACGGAGAGTGCTTCCTTAGGGGCATTTAGGGCGTGGAATGTTTCTTCAAATCTCAGTATTAGTGGTCTAATGGCGATTCGCTTATTCGTGTAGTGTAGTCGTTGGGCTGAGCGTGTGATAATGTTATGGTATAGATGGTCTGGTGAAGAACCAACTCTGAGGACATATGTCACATCACTTGCGTTCTCCTGTATTCCAAGGATGGTTTGTCACTTTCCGAGTACAAGCTGGGAATGTGCGATGTCTGGTAGGCACTTGTTGCTCAGCGTAGCCCTTTGTTATGGACAGCATCTAGGCGATTGAGGTACGAGCCTCTTGCCGAACCATAGATTATACTACCGTAGTCTAGTTTACTGCGTATCAACGACCGATAGATGTGTAGGAGGTATTTAGGGCCGGAACCCCAGCTCTTCCGAGACAAGACTTTGAGGACATTGAGTCTTATTGGCCTTAACCTTCACATTATTAATGTGTGAGAGAAAGATAAGCTTGTTATGAAATACGACCGCTAAAAACTTTTGTTCCTGTTTTACTGGCAAGAATTTTAGGTTTAGTTTAAGGACGGGGTCTGGTTGCAAGACTCGTTTCTGAGAGAACGCAACGGCAGCCTTATTTTCCTGTGCAAAGCGGAAACCATTTTTTAGCCCATTGGGTTATCTTGTTTATTGCGCTTTGAGTCTACCGTTCACACGTCGCCATGCTAGATGACCGCCATGCTATTTGGAGATCAACAACGTAAAGTGGGTGTATAGGAGTGGATGGTATAACCTGGTTCACAGGGTTCATTTTGATGTCAGAGATGATTGTGCTTAAGATACAGCCCTGAGAAAAACCGTTTTCCTGAGTAAATGGACGTGAAAGTGATGGGTATAAACGAACTTGAAACGTTCGGTCCAATCGAAAGTCGGGCAGGCAGTTGAGCATCCTTCCGCGGATTCATATATCCGCCAGGTCGCGTAAGATACCACACTTCCAAGTTGTGTCATATGCATTTTCTAGATCGAAAAATAATGCTAAGCAGTGCTGCTTGTACAAAAAAGCTTCTCATACTATGTGTTCAAGGCGAACGAGGTGGCCGGTAGTCGAACATCCTTTCTCAGAACCAAAGTAATGGACATTTAATAAATTATCGGTTTCGAGGACGTATGTTAGCCTAACATTACCGATGCTCTCGTAGGATTTTGCTATACAACTTGTGAGTCCTATGGGCCTGTAGCCGGTTGGTAATAGACCTTTTTCAAGCACGCGAGCGCCACCAACGGGCGCGCAAGCGCTCATGGGAAATGTGTGTACGCCGCAGAAGCCACCGCGGCGAGCGCGCGGGCCTCGCGCTGTAGCTTCCCGTTTGCGCCGTGCCAGGACTTCTTAGATACAGTGAATTTGGCAAGGTTCTACATGTTACTGCGCAATTCAATCACGAACTTCAGTGTTTAGCTGCGACGGCCTCTGGACGAATTTCATCTGTGCCACTGTTGGACCAGTTGAGCGGCCCAGAAGCGTCACCTCTTTTTTTTTGTGCCAGTGCGTCCTACGGCATAAATGGAAAAAAAATGCAACTCGGTTGCCTATGCAGTGCAGGAGTGGTCTATGATTCGCGGATGCATTTGGAATCAACGTCCATCGACACTGTCGGCGAATACAGTGTGAGCTTCTGATATTTAAAGAGCGCACTATATAGAAAGTGTAGTTGGCATTTGGGGAAATGAGATACATTCATTGTGTCGCTCGCACCATATATATAACGAACGATAAGTGCCTGCTAACCTTCGTTGGTGCTATAACTACAGGCTGGAATAATACTTAGAGCGAAAAAAGAAAGGAGCGGTACAAGGAAGGAAATACATAAACCAGCGCTCACACACAACTAAAAGTTCATTGCACGCGTGAAAAAAACGCATATACAAAAATGGGTGTGCGTCGCGCCTGTCATAAAGAAGCACGAAAAGTCAAACAACCAAGGCGCGTGCTTACAGTCGATAAATAAAGTTGAATTCCTTGTCTTGTAACGACTGAGAAGGTTGACTGACACAAAGTGTGGCGTTATTTGTGACATGATATGCCTCCGAAATTTCTCGTGTTGTCTGATTAGGATGATGGTACAAAATTGCTGTGATTTCGAAGATGGAATTACATTTTCATGACTGACATAGCGATGCGAGATGAGAGGGCTCCATTCAATGAATTTCGATGCTCGCTGAGGCGCATATTAATACATCGACCAGTCTGGCCGGTGTCCATGTGGACACAAGAAAGAGAAATTTGCGGTTAACTCCTACACAATTTACAAAACAATTGGCATGCCCCTGACCGAATTTTTCTTTGCCCACCGCCGACCCCTGCGACCTTAGTGCGATTAAGCTTATTTGGGGCAGCACACACAACCGTCACCCCCACATCGCTTCCCTACGTTCTTCAGGCCATGCGACTTCTTATACATATGTGGAATAACTGCAATATTTCTAGTTTCTTCATTATTTACAGATGGAGGACGTCCGTGTTAATCTTTCTTTGCCATGCGAACATATTTTCGCAAAGTGATTCAACGATACACCGGATATCCCGCCTCTTTGACCACTTTGCAGCTGGAAACTACTGCCCATCTTATGGGCGCAAGCTTTTTTTCCAATGCCGTGCGTAATCATGACAATTCCTCGTTTAACAATATTCGAATGCGCCGACGCGAAATTAAACACCGATTTCGCTGAACGCGGGCTATACTGCCTGCAAACATGCTTTGCAGTGAAACTTAAGAGCATGTATCAAGAAACTGCCAATTATCAGAGCAAGGCGTGACGTGTCAATTAAAATCAAATATACATCTGTATTGCTGAACACTGTGATACCTCTACAGTTTGGTTAAACCCGATCACGAGTCGCTATGGAATTAAATGCCATAGCGGCTTGTGAGCAAGTAGTCATTGAATAACATACGAATTCGGTGTTCCAGGTCACATTGCTCACGATAGCACGTTTTGACTGCATGTATCGGCAAGTGATAACTCGCATGCCGCTTAACTGCTACATCCGGTATACATCCGCTCGGTAATACCTACACTGCCTTCATCATTCATTTCGCATTTCATGCGAAGAGATACATGCAGGTGCGTTCAGACATGTGTAGTATTTAGGATTTAATAATAGTCAACCAGCGGCGACGCGTTTATTTTTCGTTTGCTGCTCCCACGGCGCCAACGAGCAGCGCGCGACGGAAGTCGGCGGGCGGCGTACATACTTTTCCCATAGTGCTTCGCGCGCCCGCGGGGGGATAGCTTGAAAAAAGTCACAGTTTCGCCGCAAGGCGAAGCAATGAATGCGATAGCAAGAAATTAATGCTATACGAAGTGAGGCTCGCCAATGGATACTCTCAGTTTGAACAGCGTTCCTGTTGCAAAGGCGGCCGAAGCAGCGAAGGAAACTAGCGTGCTTCAACTGTCGAGCTGTGACACATGATAGTTCGCGCTCATCTTCTGTTTGTTCGTTTAGCGGCGTCCCTTCAGCTCGAGTGACTTTCGTACGCTCGGTAACATGAGCGCGGACATCACGGTGAAAGCGTGAAACATTCCTCTTCCCCTCACCGCGAGAAAACCGCGCGAGCAGACAACGGAAGGGCAATGTTCTCGCTGCGCAAATATAAGAAGCGAGCGAGCTCGACGACGACTTTTAAATGCGCGCGTCGCGCTGCTAGCGCCATCTCGCTGGTAATGAAGAAAGCTTATTATCGCCTGCCGTCTGTGAGTCCGTCCAGCGGTAAAGGGTATGTATATAACGCTCGCCGTTAGCTACGTGGAGGATCTGCGTTTCGTGGCGTAGTGGATAGCGCCACTCGCTGCGGAACAAGAGGTCCCTGGTTCGATTCCGCGCTTCGGAAGCATTTTTCTGAATTATTTTTCTTTGGGGCGTTTATATATATACACATACTTATACATATACGGTGCATGACGGCGACGGCGACGGCAAAATCCAGCCGAGACTGTCCATATAATTGCTATCGCAATAAAAGTCTATTCAGGATCTTTTGCAGCTTTCAGAAATTGAATGATAATAGCGTATGGCAATTTGTTTGCATTCTTCCAGTCTCCCAGATAACGTTAAAGGAGGGCAACATTGTCTTCACCGCTTCCTTGGACAAATGGGCGAGCATTTAATAATCTGTCTGCGTATTCTGTCTTTGGTGTATTTGGTCTGGACCAAGTGCTGCTTTCCAGCCTTGAGAAAGTACTCTGTCCATTTCCTGAAGGATTAAGGGGGCGTTGCATAATTTTTCCTCAAAACCAATAATAGGAATCTTTTGTTTTTGCATAGACTGTTTTGTTTGAGGAATGTTGTCGAATAGTTTGCGGAGCTCGAAATACTGCGAATGTGGAGCGCTAGTATGTCTGCCTGTTCGTTCAAGGTTGCCTGCATGCCAGGAGTTGAGAGAATGGGGATAGCATATGATTTAAAATTGCCCCTAAACTTGTGCACCTGATCCCACATCCTTTCAGATGTGATGGAGATGTTAATAGACGAGACGTATTTTTTCCAGTATCCTTTTTGAGCCTGCCTGCGGAAATATCTTTCCTTTGCCCTTGCCCTTTTAAATGGTTAGAGGTTGTCGTGTGCAAGGTATCTACGAAAAATGCCCCAGGTCTCTTTTTGCATTTTCTTAGCCTGTGTGCACTCCCTTGTCCACCAGGGCTTAAGTTTTTTGTTTATAACACCAGAGGATTGTGGGATAGTTTGTTCGGCTGCAGCGAGTACGCAGGTAGTGATTGCCTCATTCATTTCATCTATGTTGAAACCGTAAAGCGCCTCTCTTTCTAGGGCAGGTATTTCTGTGAACAAAGCCCCGTCTGCCAGATGTCGTTTTCAACTAGGCGGTCTAGATGGCGTAGTAGGGAGGATTTGTGCTAATTTTATGATAGCGGGCATGTGGTCACTGCCATAAACATTACCTATTACGCTCCAGCATTTTTATATCTAGCACAGTGCTAGATATAAAAACTCGTAGCTCCTGTGGTTGGGGAGCAGTAGGTGATGCTATCAGTATTTAAAAGACATACATCATTGCTTAGGATAAAAACTTCCAGGATTTGTTCTCTGATGTCGGTTGTGCGGCCGCTGCTACAATGAAAGTTTCGAGCAGTTGGTCCAAAATGTGCTTCAAATCTCTAACAGTCAAATGCGTATGTGGAGGAATATAAAATGAACATATGGTGACAGTTTTGGAGCTAAAACAGTGACAGCCACGGCCACTCTCTGACTCTTGACTGTAATCTCTTGCCGCGGTGCCGCTTTAGACGACGATAGGCTACCGTGAACGCGGTCCCGCCACACTACAGTGAAACGTTCAAGAAAGTCAGTGTGTTTTTCTCCTAGACTGGTCGCCTGCAAGTACATGGGCAATGCAGAAAAGCTGCTTACCATATCGTTTACGTCACGTACGTTATGAAAGAATCCTTACAATTCCTATGGAGAATAAAAGCCATCTTGAAAATGAGAGTAAAAAAAAGGAAGTTTGGAGATAAGACATGCGAATGCTTGAGGTGACAAGTCTCTGGAGATATTGCAGTTGCAAAAAAAAGGAACCATAACTTTTTAGGTTATGGAAACGCAAATCACTTTATTTTACAGTCTCTTTCAGGCCCTGCAATTAGGCTTTTGTCTTTTTTGGAGCGGTCGATAGGGGCTCGCCGCTCCTTACACGTTGCCTGCAGCGACTGACTTGCGGTAGTGTCCATAACCTCAGGAGAAGCGTTGGACAATCGCTCTAACGAGCGATCCGTGTGCCTTCTGGGCTTCGTCTAACAGGACGAAGTCTTTGAGCGAACAGTACCCGAGGTCGACGGGGCCCCCGCAGTCTGCCCAGCTGCTCCGGCTCCTGCCAGTGAATGTCGAGGCCTTCGGTGTGGCTCTGTTGAATGGGGGCAGGGCAGCCTTGGCTGCTTCCGCCTTGGGGGCGAGCGACAGTCGCTCCAGCACGCTGCGCGTAGCTTGGGCGGGCGCCTGATGCCGTCGTGGTGCTGCCCCCTGTTGCACCACTTCGGCAAATCATTTTCTTGGAAATTATGGAGAAACACGATGCCTTGCTTCGGAAAAACTGATCTGCCTAACTTTTATAGTGATATATTTTTTTCTTTTTTTTCTATGCTGTGCAGGATCTCGAATACGCCGGGCGGTCCGCATCGCAGTTTGCATAGTGGACTTCGGCATTGCACTCATCGTCTGTGGAGTGTCCCTCGGTGCCGCACCGTGCACAGGTAAGCTGCCCACGGGAACTCTGCAAAGCATGGCCAAATCGTTGGCACTTGAAGCAGCGCCGCGGATTTGGAATGTAGGGTCTCACAGGAAGTTTGAGGTAGCCCATTACTATTTCTTCTGGCAGTGTGCAAGAGCCGGAGGTGAGCATTATATGGTTAGTTGGAATTTCGTTGCTTTCTCTACGGATTTTGATACGCTGTACCTGTATGACGCTCTTAATTTTCCAGCCCGCCAAGAGGTCGCTATCGGTGGGATTCATTAAGTCGTCGTCCGAGACAACACCTTTCACAGTGTTCATTGTTCGGTGGGCGGTGACGGTGACGGGTGTGTCCCCAAACGCTACAATGTTTGCAAATTTATGGAATTGCCACTTGTTTTTACCTCGACTAGAGGGTCCCCGCTTGCCATCTTGGCGGCCTTGTAGCCACTTCCGATGGTCTCAGTGAGGCACCTCGACACAAGGAATGGTGAAATGTGTCGCGCTTTCTTTTCTGTGCTCTCAGAATGTATCACATGATACTTTGGAAATGAGTCTTCTTTTTTCGAAAGGAACTGAACGGTTGCATAGTTGTGCTCCCCTTTTATGGGGACGATCTGCTGAGAAAGGGTTAAGTGAGCCCATGAATAGTGTATTCGGTAACAATGCTAGTCACCCACCATCGTGCCTAACGAAAGGACACGACAGAGGCTGCGGTGAAGCAAGCCCTCTCCTGCCAGCTGTACATCATTACTATAACCGATAATGGTACCCCCAAGGTTGGAGGACCACACAGGGTTAACCCTCGCCGCCAAGAGAATGAAAGTAAATAGAAGGGAGAAGTAGACAGGAAAGATTAAAAGTGGGAGAAAGAAGATGAGTGGAAAGAGAGACAGGAAAAGGCGACTGCCGATTTCCCCTGAGTGGGTCAGCCCAGGGGTGCCGTCTACGCGAAGGCGCGGCAAAAGGGCTGTGTTGCCTCTTCCGGGGGGCCTTAAATGCCCAATCACCCGGCGTCGGCTCAACCCCCAGGATTCCCTTTTCCCCGGACGCAGCAAAGCCACGCACGGCGAGGTGTAGGAGGTGCCGAAACCCCCCGTTAGCTCAGTTCCGTGGTGTTGCTACCCACCAAAGGCCTCCATGAGCAGACGTCCCTACGGATAATGAGAGAAAAAGAGGGAGATAGAGAAAGAAAGAAAAAAAATATAGAATAAGAAAAATTCTTGGCGACTGATATTTCTTGACGAAAGCAAACACCAATTGAGACTTCTGTACAGGTCTAACGGATAATTGAGGGAGATTTAAACGAACTCTCGGGAATAAAACTGTCATAAATACCGGGCCGCACGTTTCAGCTTCTCTTGTTAACCATGATTTACAGCGAAAGCTCTCATGAAATCTCAACAACCGCCGATTTGGTGCCGTAGTTGTCCGCCACCGCCGGTGTCCGTAACCGCTATCACGCGTATGAGAGAAAAAAGTACAATATACTAGCCGCGTAAAGCTTAAGAAACTCGAAGCTGGTCGATCTTAGAGGCTTAGCGTGGCCTTCTTGGCTGATGCTGGGTGTTTCCTTGGCGTAGACAGAGTAGAGTCGAGCCACAGCCTGTCACAGACCTTGCAAGGACGTCGCAACTGAAGCGCCAGAAACTCACATGCAAACCTGGCTGTGGCACCCTCGGTAGAACGCGGGCCTTTCGTCCCTCGTACTTGGCTGGCGCCACGCCGGGCAAACTTAAAATAGTCCGCTTTCTTGTCGCGTCCAGCTCGCGCTCTCGCCGAGCATAGGCCGGGTGCGCTCATCGTTGCTGCTTCGTAGCGATTTCTTGTGTCACGTAGCCGGGATCCAATCGCCGTTGACTGCTACGCTCTCGATCAGCAGAACGCCGAGACTCGCGTTAAGCGGCTTGTTCTTCGGCCGTGCGCACCTTCTTCGGTCGAGCCATGGCTATGGACTGCTTAGACACGGCCGAGCGCAGCTACACTTATAGACCCTATGTCGTATATGCGGTTGCGAAGCGGCAGTGCTGACGTCAAACCTGCTGTGATGCGGCTATACTAGCTACGGCATGGCTATGCTAGCTACGACGCGGCTATGCATAGACCATACGCGGCATAGAGTTTTCCTCTAGTGGAAAGCTCCCCATAGTGCCCATGCATTATGGAATGATACGAACGTTTCCAGCCCCTGAGACGCTTGCTAGATTTAACGGTAGCAGTGATGCTACTGAAGACTTCGGATTTGGAGCAATTTTTGGAGCAGCAAAAGTGTTATTTTGGAGCATTTGGAGCAGCGAAAATTTGCATCTTGGACCACTTTGGAGCAGGTAATTTTGCATCTGGGAGCAATCTGGAGCAGCTAATTACACACCTTGTAGTACACTAGAGAAGCAAGTTGTATTTACATTCAACCACCTGACTAATTATTGTGGGACTCTCATGAAGAACTAGAAATGTTTCGATTGATTGAAAATCTCACGGAGAAAATCATCTCAGGAGCACTCTATATTTCACTCGATAACGCAAAAATAAGGGCGTCATGCAGTTATGTGTTCTGGAATAACCTCTTCAGCGATGATTTTCCACACTAGCAAATAAACAGAGTGCTCATCAATTAAATTGTCAAACGCCGCAACGTACAACAGTGCATCAATGCTAAATAGTCACATTGTTCTTAATGCATTCCCTTAGACGACTCCGAGGCGAAAGCCAGATATGTTTTCTTCTCGATCGATTCCATTGCTGGGCACATCATGTCACTCAGCTAGCCTCAGAAAGCCAACCTCCTTCGACACTCCCTTCCCTCTCTCTGAAGCCTCTCTGTGCTCAAGCAAGAGCATTCTCGCAGTGCTTCCAGACTATCGTTTGCGTATACACCGGGCTGCCTGGAAGATGGAGATCCGCTTCAAGTCGAGCTACCGCTAAGGTGTACGAGACAGCGTTCAACGGGGGACTGCATGATGTGAGAAACTTCGTTTTTCTTTTACAGCGACGCTGTAGATATGGCTAGCACATTCCGTTTGTACGCCGAAAATCACCTAGTGCCCTCTAGGGAGCAGTGAAAGAAAAAGAAAAAAGCTCAAGGGTCCCTTATGCATCCGCCTAAGCCAACTTTTTCTTTTCACACGATGTATTGATCCATCCCCGCCCCCCTCTGAAAGCTTTCTGCACCTAGCGTTGTTTTACTCCGCCTGCAGCATCTGAGGCATTGCAAGCTTTCTGCACCTCTCAAGTGATCGGCGCAGCAATCATGGAGTCAGTGCAAAGTGACCATGTCATGTGATGACGTAATTACGTGACATCAAGGTGTATGACGTCATTATGACGTCACAGGTTCTGGCATCTATGACTTCATGATGGCGTCGTCACGTGATGATGATGACTTTTTGCATCGTTCGTGTTGACGCCGCCGCCGCCAACCGTCAATTTTCGTGTGTGATGAGGCATCTAAGGATTTCGCATTATTATTGCGTATTGAACATTAACAGCCTGGCCGTTAACAAGCTGTTCTGACATACCAAAATGGCCTGCATCTTGTCACCTCTGTCCCGTGCGCTAAACAGCTTCACTGGTCACCCACCTCAGAGAGTGGAATAGCTCAATTTTGTTTTTTTTGTCATTGCGATGGCAACTATATGGACACCCTAGACGAGTTTCTGCCGTCGCCGTCACTTTCCGTGTAAAGTCCAAAGTTCGCTCATAAAGTAAAGTCCCGCTCATCGTATGTTCTACCCGCGAGCGACGACGACGAACGCGGCTAAAGCGGAGGTGAAACGAGCCGGTCGTCTCCGTCGCGCGGAGGGCACATGAGATAACGTCATCCCACGTGCGAGGCCCGCCGTCGATTACTCATCAGAGGAAACGCCCGCCCGTCTTTCGTAAGGAGCATGAAGGGACGCCAGGGGAGGGGAGGGCGGGGCTGCGTCACTTGGCGGGCGCAGTCGCTGGCGCGCGCGCTATCTCGAGGCATCAGGAGACGGCTCGTAAACTTGCTGTGCTCTGAACGCTTCACGTTTCGAGAACTGACAGCACGAAAACCGCTTCGGTCCCTGAAGCGCCCATATTCCCTTAAACCAGCGTTTTGTTGAGTTACGTGAGATCAGATCCAAAAGAGTTAGCTACCAGCCTTACTCCGTACAACAATACAATTTGTTGGTGGTATCACATTCATTGTTCGCCCTTAAGGGAAACCTTGATTTTGTTTCATCATCATCATCGTCAGCCTGCTAACGCCCACTGCAGGGCAAAGGCCTCTCCCATGTTCCGCCAATCAACCCGGTCCTCTGCTTTATGCTGCCACGTTATACCTACAAACTTCTTAATCTCACCTACCCACCTAATTTTCTATCTCCCCTCACGCGTTTGCCATCTCTTGGAATCCAGTCAGTTACTCTTAATGACCACCGGTTATCCTGCCGACGTGCTACGTGCTCGGCCCATATCCATTTCTTCTTCTTGATTTCAACTATGATATCCTTAACCCCCGTTTGTTCCCTGACACACTCTGCTCTCTTCCTGTCTGTTAAGGTTAGACCTATCATTTTCCTTTCCATCGCTCGCTGCGTCGTTCTCAATTTAAGTTGAACCCTCTTTGTAAGTCTCCAGGTTTCTGCTCCTTAGGTAAGTAGCTGTAAGATGCATCTGTTATATACCTTCCTCTTCAGGGATACTGGTAGACTACCATTCATGATTTAATAATGCTTGACGAATGAGCCCCATCCCATCCTTATTCTTCTAGTTATTTCACTCTCATAGTTCGGCTCCGCGGTTACTACCTGTCCTAAGTAGACGTACTCCTTTACAACTTCCGGTGTCTCGCCACCTATCCCAAAGCGCTGTTCTCTGCCAAGATTGTTTCACATTACTTTAGTTTTATGCATAATCATTTTCAGACCTACTTTTCTACTTTCCGTATCCAGTTCAGTAATCATGAGCTGTTTTCGTTTCCCGCGTTACTCATCAATGCAATGTCATCAGCGAATCGCAGGTTACTGAGATGCTCTCCATTAACTCTTATCCCTAATTCTTCCCAATCTAGGGCCCTGAAAACCTCCTGTAAACACGCGGTGAATAGCATTGGAGAGATCGTGTCTCCCTGCCGTACGCCCTTCTTTATTGGGATTCTGTCGCTTTCTTTAGAGAGGACTATAGTGGCTGTGGATCCGCTGTAGATTTCTTCCATTATGTTTATATAGGCTTCGTCGATGTCCTGATTTTGTTTAAGCGTGAGCTATTGACCCTGAAGAGAGAGAGGCGTACGTGTAACATGGCGTAGCCGCCGCCTCACAGTGGGCTTTCCGACGCCAGCGACGGGCCCGCTACTGACAGCTGCGCATAATAAAACTGAATTGCGGCTGCTCCAACAAGGAGGTATGCTTTTAATGAGATAATATGTTTAAAAAAGAAAGCAAAAATCAAATTGGAACCCTAGCACGCACGAGCTCGAAAGAGCAAGTCCTTTTAGCAGGTATTTACCGCAAGAGAAATTACTAACACGGATGTGCTGGTGGAAGAAATTGCGAAAAAGCTCTTCTGTACATAATAATTTCCTCAAATAAAGTACATTTGAGGAAATGTGTTAGCGCGTTGCCACCGTTCACGTGCTTTTATTTTACATGGAGGCGAAGGATGGAAAATTCAATGATGTTCCATATATCTATTGCTATCGTTCCCAGATTTATTTCCGCGATGTCCAGAAACAGAACCGGCGCATAGCTGGTAGAGGCAAAACAGCGACTGAGGGAGCGTCAAAATTATCTGAGAGGTCATGTTTGCTCGACGCACTTGGCAATGCACTGCCGAGACTGCAGGTGCACCGCGGAATTTTCTGCAACGAGGATTCTTTTCCGCCACCACGACCAGTCGACACGCGAGATCTTCGAGGCCCAGAAAATACAGAAGGCAGGGCGTAACTCTGTTAACCAGCGTCAGCCTTCAATCGCCCTCTAGGAAAGAGAAATTTCCGTTTTAGATATTTGTAATCGTTACTAGAAACTTAAATGTTAGTAACTAGACATGTTAGTAAGAATCGAGATATATGCTACTTGTCTGTGAATTTATGACTGTCAATGACTTGCGTTTACCTGTCACATATTAAGAAGGATTTTTGTAATTCTTGATAAACGGTGCTGCAGCGATGCAAAAGAATTTTGTACGCGCCTCGGAAGAAAGCAAGAGTGTCGTAAAAACAGCGCAGGCTCTCCTAAATGATACGAATTTAGAGGATTTGGCATCTCAGGTGAGGAAGGTGAGAAAACTGGAATTAGAGGTGACCTTTTCAATCAAGACACACAAGCGTGGTTTGCCCTTTAGGGCTATAATTTTTTAGAGGGAAAGCTGGCAAAATGTAGTGTCCAGTTATTTGGAAAAAAACTTGAAAGGCCTCACTTTGAATGATCCTTATCACCTAAAAATTCGATGCATTTGGCAAAGTTTTTTTCAGAAGGTAGTCCATGTCATAGCTACGCTTTCAGCATTCACATTCAGAATTTGTTTTATTCTGCCTCTTACGACAAAGTGATGGTGACTGGGAAGGAATACATAACTATTGAAAATGTTGAAATGAAATGTTGCGATAAATTTCGTGTCGATGTAGCAGCATTCCTGGAGTTACTGTCGTTCTATTTAAAGTCTACTTTTGTGTCACGAGAAAATAAGTTATTCATGCAGCGATATGCATAGGGTCGTCTGTTGCGCATATTCTTAGGGAAATATTTTGGAGTAAATTTGACAGGGGAATTGAGCGGCACACTTCTGGAATTGTATAAACATATCTTCAGGTATGTAGATGACATGATATTCGCACATATCAGACTCCTCTGAGAGGTAGTGAATGTTTAGACAGAGAGAGAGAGAGAGAGAGGTTTATTTATAGAAAGGCAGAGAGGTCGGCCTGAGTGATAGTATGCTGTAGCCTGCTACTCTACACCGGGGGTGGGGAAACGGGGGAAAAATAATAATGGATGACGATGGTAAGTAAGGGAGGTGAAAGTTTAAAGGTGTTTAAGGAGAATAGCACGGGCCTTAATTTCACTACAGAGCTGCCTAAAAATAACGAGTTGCAGGTCTTGGTTTCAAAGTTGGTCCTTAATAGGGAACAAATTTGCTGGTGTTACCATCCAAGAAGTGCTATGTCAGTGCTGGATTACGCGTCCGGGCACTCGAAGTTAATAAAGAGGGGAATAGTTATATCTTGTCTCATGCCCGCTTTGCAAAAGTCTTGTGGTCATCTAATAAGTGATAGTTTCAAGCATCAGTTGGAGAAATTCCAGAAGTCAGGTTACCCCACGCAGATAATTTGCTCAGTGTGCGAGGTTCTAGCCAGAAAAATAAAGGGCAGAAAACAGGGAGCCAGTTCGGAGTCAAAGAAGCGCGGGAAAATGGCTGTCATTCTATATGTGCACAAGTTGGCACACAACTTGAAACATGTTGGCAGTAGATACAGTATAGAAGTGAAGTTTTCGGCAAAAAAACTGGCAAGCTTGTGTTCGCGCGTAATTAAGCACATATATCCACAAGTTTGCTGCGTTAGAGACCGAAACATGTTTGTGAAATGCGTAAAGGGGGTATTTACATGATTCATGTTTCTTGTTCTGAAGTCTCAATCGGCCAGTCTGGAAGATGCTTAAGTGATCGACTTAGAGAACACCACGCATGTATTAAGGCGTCAAACAACACTCATCTTGCAGATCACTGTAAAAAGTCCAGATGTTATCCTGTGTTTAAAGCAACCTAAATGATTTTTCGACATAAGGATCACCTTACTGGCGAGATAGTAAAATCATACCACATCCGGAAGAGGGCCCATGACTGTGTTAGTCAAGCCACAATTGTGCTGCACGCAAAGGAATACGCGTATCAAGATACGTAGTGCTTACAATATCTAATAAATGACACGTAACGCAGAGAATTCTTGTAATCCCGCTACGAGTGCTTTTTTTATGCGCCCGGCGCTGTTACGCATGCGCGAGGAGCCATGTATCTGTTTTATATACTTTTTTCTGATTAATAAAGCTTCAGTTGTGAGTGTAAGCGCTGTCCCGTCTGCTTCTTCTAGTCTGTGTTGTTCGGTGCGCTTCAACCAAATGTTCACGGCCTTCAACCGTCGACAGGAGTAAGATCCTTACATAAGGACTATTCTTGATACCGCTCGGTCAGTAGTGTGGAGTTCACCTTTTTACCGTATTCGAAGGTTTATTATACAAGAACTAGTCCGCTGAAGGCACTCCACTTCTCGTGCCCCAGACACTTAGACCCCCGATTCTTCGCGCCAGGCATGGTGAATCACCTCAGTTCCCCTAGGCTTTGCTCAGACGCTTCACCGTCTGCTTCACGTTTATACTTGCCCATTATCTGGAAGGCAAGAAAACGGTACGTTGCCTAAAAGAATTAATTGTTGGGCTAGTTGGTCGCGCGTAACTGGCTAAGGCGAGCACACACTTCGATACTTGCTTTGAAAGCTTTTTTCTAGGAAGAAAAACAGATATCGTTGCATAAGTGAGCCATCTATCGCTTTGCTGGGCTCCGAACTTGAATTTAAATGCAAACGCCTGTGATGTGCACGGTCGTCCACTCTTAACGCGAACACGGCGAAGCGTGCCGCCTTCTGCGGAGCGCCAGCGCACACGGCACGGCCACGCATCGAAGCTGAGTGGTGGAGGAGCCCATTGATGGCGTGATCTCTCCTGAAGCGCTGCAGCGGCGTGCTTTGCTGTGAAACACATCTAGGTATCTCCATTCCTGTAGCGAGTCAGCGCGGCGCAACGCGTTGCAGGAAAGCTTGTTTCGCTTATTGCCGCGTTCTGTGCAGTTTATCGCTAGCGACTTGTGAACGATTCCTCGTTTCACTGCCGCGATCTGTGTTATTTGTATCTTTTTTTCGAACTGCCCAAGATTGCTTTGGCTTATGGTATTTAATGCCGCACATCGGCTCTGCCTTTGTGAGATATGCTGCAGTTCCGGACAATTTCGACAACCCTGTCTTATTTAACGTGCACTGGCATTACGCAGTACACGAGCGTGTTTGAATTCTGCGCCCAAGAAAATTCAGCGAAAGCGACTGGGTTTTCGTAGCGCAACCTTGATGGCGATGTCTGTTTACTTTTTTTATAGATATATTCAAGAATACTCAGGCAGTACCTAAGACTACTCAGGCAGTACCTAATACTCAGACTACTCAGGCAGTACAAGGGTCCAAGGGTACAAGGGTACAAGGGTAAGAGAACAGTTCTCACACACTCCGGACGAGGTTCCTGCTCTAATCGTCTGCATGATAGTACATATTGCAACGGGTATGAGCCGAACAAGAAGAAGGGGAAGAAGGGGAAGTGTGGCCAATCCCCCTCGTGGGTATGAGCCAGTCTCCTTAGGGCAAACAAACAAAAACAGACTCCATCATTATCTGACCATCAACCTCGCCCTGTAAATAAACATTTTTCAACCGTAACAGTCTTGTGGTGGAGGTGCTGGGTACTTCGATAAACACGACGGAGCCGCTGCCGCTAGGTCTACGCCGAAGCCGACCCCTCGGTTGACTACCTTCGACACTACCGGGGATCCCGATGTCCAACAACGGTGACCAACTGTCGTCTTCGACTACTTCGGAGCGGACAACCGGCGCCCTGATGCGTCAGATGGAGCCACGCCCTTTCTCTGGAAAATCCGGCGAAGACGTGGAGGAATGGCTCACCCACTACAAGCGTGTAAGCAAGTGCAACGGCTGGAACCCCACGGCTCAGCTGCAGCATGTCGTTTTCTTCCTGACAGACACTGCGCTGGTGTGGTTTCAAAACCACAAAAAATCAAAAACATGGGACCGCTTCGCTACGGAAATCATAGAGTACTTCGGAGATTCTACCACGAAAAGGAAGCGGGCGGAGCAGACATTGCTTCAGCGTGCACAAGTGCCAGATGAGACCAGTACTACGTACAGTACGGTCCACTCTTAGAGGGAACACGCGATCGCGTGGCCGGCGGCCCGCGTGGCGCAAACTGGTGGCGAGATTTGTAAACGCGGCGCACGCGCATAAAGGCGTCAGGGCGGCGTTTGCCGCTCTTCGTCTGCTACTTCCCGCCTCTGCGCTTGGCGAGCGCTGGAGAGCGCTTCCGTTTTTCAGCGGTGCGATTCATGTAGCCGCCACTTTACCTGCGCCTCGTCGGGTAATCAGCAGGCAGAAAAAAACAAGGTGTGGCTTGTTTGTTGCTGTTGTTTCTCGCCAGTTTTGATGCGATGCGATTCGCGGCCCCAGCAGCCGAATTTTGACTGGGGCCGCCAGCTGTGGCATACTGTGAAAGTGATAACGAAGCCTGTCACTTGCGTAACCTAGTGTAAGTGCTCCATTATGAGGGAAACTGCGAAAAAAAAAACGTCGACAAAGGGAGAACAGAACAGCACAAGCGCATGCGTTTGTGCACATGCGCTTGTGCAGTTCTGTTCTCCCTTTGTCGACGTTTTTTTTCGCAGTTTCCCTCATAATGAATTACCAACTAGCCCAACAGTCTATTCTTGTAAGTGCTCACCGATAAGTTAGTCGTAAGCTTTCAATATGCTGTTCGCACCAGGCGGCCGCTTTTTATAACAGACAAGGAGATTATGCCCGATGCCGAGATCATAGCAAGCTTGTCCTTCGAACCGTAGAAATATAGAATTTCGCGAGCGCGCGCCGAGCGCTGGGGCGAAGTAGCAGACGATGCGGAACACGAACCGCCCTTGTGATTCTACGCGCATGCTCCGCGTTTCCAAATCTCGCTGGCAGTTAGCGCTCCGCGGACCGCCGGCCGCGCGCTCGCGTGTTCCCTCTAAGAGTGGACCGTACTGTACATAGAGGTGACCCTGAAGTTGTGTAAGATGGTGAATCCTTGAATATCCGAAGAGGACAAAGTTGGACACCTTCTCAAAGGTATTGCCGAGGATGTGTACAACTACTTGATTGCCAAGGAGAGTCTCGACTCGGTCGCTGATGTCATGAAGCATTGTCACACATTTGAGACCTTGATGCTACGCCACGCAACGCCTAAGTTCGGCAGGTTAGCAAATATTGCGACTGTAGCACGCATTGAGGACAGCGACAGTGTTCAATTTGACATTGCGGCAATTGTAAGACATTTGTAAGACGGCAATTGTAAGCAATTGTAAATTCTCCGCGAAGAACTAACGGCACATCAAATCGACGGATGTCGAACAACCTGGTTGTGCTTTTAACCAACCCTACGAACCTGCATCGGCTGTATCGACATTGTCGGCCATGTCAGCGGCGCAGACATTCGATCGACCGACATTCGAGACATTCGAGTCGACAGCACCGAAGTTCATTTCCCAATGACATGACGCACGACCAACGCACATCGTAGGATACGACCAGAATCGGCACTCAGAAGACCGTGTTTTTTAGACGCAGCGTCCCAGAGCTTATCCCGAAGCTACAACGTCGGTCGCCCATCGCCTGTCTACTACAGCTGTGGTGCCGTAAGTCACATCCTCTCGTTTGTTGTCGCTGGCGCCGCCAGACATAATACGGCCCGCCACCGACTTGGCCTAACCTTGAACAAGGAATTTAAGATGATCATTGGCCGACAGAAGATCGCGCAGCAAACACTACAGGCTCGTCACCCAGGAATACCTTCCGTCATTACAAAAGGAGTGATTCGCCAGCTTCAGACCGTAGCCTGACGCCACCGACGAGACGCAAACGCCGTTCACCGTCACCACGGCGGCGTTACTACGTCACCACCGCCGTCGGGAAACTAGCCGGCACGGCCGAGGGAGGCAAGGTCGCCGGCCAGTATCCGTCTCTGCGAGCTACTCCTTTTCCTATTATGATGATCAGGAACAAAGTGTGTGTTAATAGATAGTGTACCTGCCACGGCGTTAGTTGATACTGGTGCTACGGTTTTCGCCATGAGTGTGACATTCAAAGAAAGGCTGGGTCGGAAAGTTGAACGTGGAATGGTGGCGTGACATTTCGTGGTATCAGCGGAGAGTGTATTTATGTTGCAAGTGTCATATTCAGCGAAGATCTCATAACGGAATTTCTAGTTCTACCAGGGTGCACTGATGTGATTCTCGGGATCAACTTTCTTCAGGATTGTGGTGCTTCCGTTAACTTTGGCACAGGCGAAATTACTTTGAAGAACGCGCTTCTCTCTACTTTTGCCAACACATCCTTACCAGAGAAAACTATTTTGTCGTATCCAACGCTTTCCTTATAGCGCCGTGGTCTCTATCGCATGTTCCTGTTAACGTTGCCGCTTCCGACCTTTCATCGTTCGACGCGCAAATCCAACCACTTGCGACTGGTTGCGCGAAGAAAGATGTACTTGTGCCGCGCTCTCTCGTGACAATTGTGAATGGCGCCTCAAACTTGTGGGCGTTCAATTGTTCATCGGGGCCTGCTATTCTCCCCCGCGATATGAAGCTCGCTAAATTTGACGAAGTCTCTTACAGCTCTATCACAGTTTTAAGCGAGGAGGAGCAGTCTCAAACAAGCGACCCCCAACGATGCAGTTCCGAAAAACAGGTTTTACGGATGATCAGCAAGTCGCTGCCCTAACATGAACGCCACGCTCTTGCACGAGTCCTGATACATCTTTCTGTGTTTGATTTCACACAAAGTGACACGGAGGCTTCACTGCCACGTTCTCGTGCTCACCGAAGTATTGACATCGGATCTGCACACCCCATTCGTCAATAGCTTTATCGCGTGTCTTCGGCGGAAAGGACAGTTATATATGAATAGGTGACCGACATGTTCCGGAAGGGTGTTGTCAAAGAGTCGTCTAGTCCGTGGGCAGCACCAGTGATCTCAGTAAAGAAGAAGGATGGATCCTGGCGTTTCTGCGTTGACTACAGAAAACTAAACGGGGTCACCAAAAAGGATGTGTATCCGCTTCCCAGAATTGATGATGTCATTGACTGCCTACATTCCGCTGCCTACTTTTCGTCGCTGGATTTGCGATCAGGGTATTGGCAGATACCCATGCATCCAAATTACAAGGAGAAAACGGCCTTCGTGAGGCCCGACGGCCTTTATGAATTTAATGTTACACCGTTCGGCCTTTGTAATGCGCCAGCAACGTTCGAACGATTTATGGACACTATACTTCGTGGACGTAAGTGAGAAATTTGTGCTACCTCGATGATGTGGTGATTTTGGCAGCACACTGAACGAGCATAACACATGCCTCAGTTTCGTTCAGGATTGCGTGGAAAAGGCCGGCTTGATCTTAAACTCAAAGAAACGTCGTTTTGGTGAAACGGAGACGTTAGTTCTTGGGCACGTCTTTGACAAAAACGGTGTGAGGCAAGACCCACGAAAGATCGAGGCCGTCAGCTCTTTCGAACAACCTAAGTCCGTGCGGCAGCTGAGGAGCTTCTTTGCCTTATGCTCCTATTTTCCTCGATTCGTTACAAGGTTGGCAGACGTGCTGCATCCCCTAACATGTCTTCTCCAAAAAGACGTCCCTTTCAACTGGACTTTGGCTTGCGAAGATGCGTTCTGCCAGCTAAAGTTTCTGCTAACGTCGGAGTCACTTCGGTTCGTCCTCGCCGATGAAAGTGCACGCTGATGCTCGTGGCATCGGTATCGGTGCCGTACTAGTGCAGCGTCATCAAGAAGCTGAACACGCAGTGGCTTATGCCAGCCGCTCTTTTAGTAAGGCTGAGCGCAACTATACCGTGAAGGAACAAGAATGATTGGCAGCTGTTTTCGCGGTACACAAATTTGGACCTTATATCTGCGGACGCCCGTTCACACTCGTCACCGAACACCACGCTTTATGCTGGCTGGTGAATCTCCGTGACCCAAGTGATTGGCTTGCACGTTGGGCTCTTCGACTACATGAGTACGACTTCGGGATCTCGTCCAGTCTGGATGTTACCACTGAAGATGCAGACTGTCTCTCCACTTCCTCTGACGACAACCGAGTGTGACGAAGACAGTTTTGATGACTGCTTTGCCCACCATTATCTCCACATTCCC
>NC_051177.1:206309227-206347974 GCF_013339695.2 Rhipicephalus sanguineus
TTCTACCTCTTGTTATCGCTGCGGATCGGTGAAACACACCGCCAGCTCTTGTCCGTATGCGAATGCCAAATGTTTTCATTGCAACAAAAAGGGCCACATCAAGAGTGCTTGCCGGAGCAAAGAGCTAAAAGAATCGAAAAGTAAAAATAAACGGCATGTTAGTACCTTGTCACTGCCACGCACCAATTTGAAGAGTGTAAAACCTGCTGCAGACGCAAGACAAAAACCAATCATGGTCGAGGTCGCTATTGACGGCGTACCAGTGAATGTGGAACTCGATACAGGGGCTGCTGTATCCGTTATGTCTGTCTCACAGTTCCGTTCTCTTTTTCCCAGAGCTCATTTGCGCAGGACAAGTCTCACCTTGAGAACCTATACAAATGAACCCGTGAAGCCCTGCGGAGTAGCATTTGTTGCAGTCCAGTACAACGCGCAGCGCCAACAGTTGCCTTTGTACGTGCTCCGCCAGGACGGCCGGCCGCTGCTGGGGCGCAGTTGGCTACAGCACCTCAAGCTGGACTGGACGCAAATACAAGGTCTTCACCACATGCAGGTGGGAAACACAAATGGCTCTGAGAGATCGCCTAAACTGGAGTCCTTGCTAAACCGCTATCAGGACCTGCTCAAGGACGAACTCGGCACAGTAAAGGGAGAAAAGGCTACTCTTTTCTTAAGGGGTGACGCGAAGCCAAGATTTTTCAAAGCAAGAAGCGTGCCTTTCGCTCTAAAAACTGCTGTCGAGCAGGAATTGTCGAAGCTGCAAGAGCTAGGGATTATTACACCCGTGACCACAAGCCCGTACGCAACGCCGGTCGTGCCAGTTGTTAAACGCGATGGTTCAGTGAGACTGTGCGGTGATTACAAAGTCACGCTAAACCCGATACTGGACATCGAAAGGTATCCGCTACCGAATGCGGACGAGCTATTTGCCGCGCTGGTAGGCGGACAACATTTTTCAAAGATTGACCTAAGTAGAGCGTATCAGCAGGTCGAAGTGGACGACGAAT
Organism: Rhipicephalus sanguineus; assembly: GCF_013339695.2. Taxonomy (NCBI): domain Eukaryota; kingdom Metazoa; phylum Arthropoda; class Arachnida; order Ixodida; family Ixodidae; genus Rhipicephalus; species Rhipicephalus sanguineus. The sequence continues at coordinate 206,310,235 of NC_051177.1, forward strand.
CCAAAGAATACCTTACGCTGAATACGCACAAGGGTCTGTTTCTGGTCAACCGCCTACCGTTTGGCATTTCATCGGCTCCCGCAATATTTCAGCGTATTATGGATAATGCGATGAAAGGACTAAACGGGGTAACTTGTTATCTCGATGACATACTGATCACGGGCCACACAGAAGCAGAACACTTGCTCAACCTGGAAGCTGTGCTGAAGCGGCTATCAGAACGCGGATTTCGCGTCAAACCTTCGAAATGCGATTTTTTTCGCAATGAACTGCAGTACTTGGGTCACGTCATCACAAAAGACGGTGTTCGCCCGACGGATGAAAAGTTGGTCGCAATTGCAAATGCACCAGCTCCAACAGACAAACAGCAGCTGCAGTCAGTGTTAGGACTCCTAAATTACTATGGAAAGTTTGTTCCGAATCTCTCATCCATACTCTTTCCTTTGAACAAGCTCTTCAGTAAGGACGAACCTTGGCAATGGAACGCCGCTTGTCAAAGTGCGTTTGCGCAAGTAAAAAAACTGCTGTCGCCAAAGCCTATTCTGATTCACTATGATCCCAGTTTGCCATTGCAGTTGTCATGCGATGCTTCTTCCTGCGAAATAGGCGCAGTTTTGTCACACGTTTTTCAAGGCCAAGTTCATCCAATAGCCTATGCTTCACGAACGTTAACAAAAGCTGAACAAGGTTAGTCAATTGGAGAAAGAAGCATTAGCGCTTGTTTTTGGAGTCAAGAAGTTCCATTGCTACGTTTACGGACGGAAGTTTGTGTTGCTCACGGATCACAAGCCACTTAAGACGATCTTTGGCCCCAAAACAGGCATTCCTGCCATCGCAGCTGCCAGACTGCGACGCTGGGCAGTCACGCTTTCTGCATATTCTTTTTCTTTGCAGTATCGCCCTTCAGCGCAGAACGTGGACGCTGATTGCTTATCGCATCTTCCAATCCAGCAACCGGGAACAGACGGGGCAACAGAAAATTTTCTGGTTTTGCGTTTAGACAGCATGCCCGTCTGCAGTAAACAGATCGCAGAGGAAACTGCACGGGATCCAGTGTTCCGTCAAGTAGTGCAGTACATCTGGTCAGGCTGGCCTGCTAACGTATCTGCGAACCTGAAACCTTTTTTTCTGCAGGAAACTAGAGCTTTCTTTATATCAAGGTTGTGTCATGCTGGGAATGCGTGTGGTGGTACCAGAAAAATTCCGTAAATTTGTCCTAGATGAATTACATGAGGGGCATCCGGGAGTGGTGCGCACCAAAGAGCTTGCAAGAAGCTGTGTGTGGTGGCCAAATATCGATCAGGACATAGAGAGATGTGTCGGCTCTTGTCACGCATGCGCAGACACGCAGTTTGCCAGTGAAAGCGCCGCTCCATCCATGGTCCTGGCCGACGCGTCCTTGGCAACGCCTACACATGGACTTTGCAGGTCCAGTAAAAGGTATATCCTACTTAGTAGTAGTCGACGCCCATTCCAAGTGGCCAGAAGTATGTCCCATGACAACCACTACATCAGAGGCAACCATTGCTTGCATTCATGAACTTTTCTGCAGATTTGGATTTCCAGAAACACTCGTGTCCGACAACGGAAGCCAGTTCATTTCTGCAGAGTTCCAAGCCTACCTCAAGCACAGGGGCATTCGGCACGTAAGAACCGCACCGTATCACCCAAGTAGCAACGGACTGGCTGAACGTTTTGTTCAGACTTTGAAGTCAGCGCTCCGCAAGACCAGTCCGAGGAGCGCCAGTGAGGAGTTAGCCGACTTCCTTCTGACGTATCGTAATACGCCTCATGCTACGACAGGGGAGGCCCCTTCCACTTTGCTCCTGGGGAGACGCCTGCGGACCAGACTAGACCTCATACGACCAGCGGTCGAGAACAGAGTGCGCCAGCGCCAGTTCGACCAGACAAGGCGTCACCCGTGTCGTGACAACGTCATCGCTGTTGGTGATGCCGTTCGTGTGCGCAATTTCCGATCGGGACCAAAGTGGCTGTGTGCAACAGTTCTTGCCCGTACGGGACCAGTGTCATATCGGTTAAGTGTAGTGACTTCGCGTGGTGTGTTCCAGTGGGTGCGTCACCAAAATCACATCCGCAACGATAACACCGGCATCGCCACGGAGTTCGAACTACCCTTCAGTGAAAGGCAGCAAGAAGTTCCCGCACAGGTCCCGGCCTGCGACTCATCACATGACGTCGACAGCTCGCCCACCGCACAAAGTGAACCGGCGGACACTTCAAACGCTCCTAGCGAACGTCGCTACCCGCAGAGACAGCGTCGCCCACCTGATCGCTTTGTGCCGTGAACTTTTTGGACAATGCTTGGGGATCCAAATAAGTGTGGGGGGATGTCGCATATCTGTACACGTGTGCTTGTGCGATACTCTGTCACGCGGCCCATATCGCAACACCCTCGCCCACGATGTGAATAAAAGCGCTTGGCGCGCGGTGGGGCGGGGGCACTTTTCCTTCGGCACTCTTGGTTATCGCTATGTTGCTGGCATGCGAATAAAGCATGTTTGAATACTGTCGGCGTCTTCATACCCGGAAGCCCTGGAACACGACAATTGTAAACCAACCTAACGGTGGGTTTCAATGCATTTTCAATCACCGAATACAGATTATCAGCTGGCACTCTGTCGTATGGGCCAAACCCGCATCAGCAGTACTGTGCGCGAGTCCGTAGCATGCACGTAATCGTACACAACACGAGCGGCCGTGCATAGACACCTTTAGACCCACGCTGCACCGCCGTTTCTTTACAGGTAGACGTATTGGTTATAAAATGTCAGGCGGAGTGCAGTGGCTAACACGGGGACGGTGCTACAAACGCGTTGGTGTTTGAGCTATTAGATCAGTTATTTGACCGCTTTGACAGGCTGCTGTGTGCCACGGTGTACGGGCTGCGAAAGGCCAATGGATGTTTCGCTTCTCTCGTAACAGCGAGCGAAGAATAAAATGGGAGGCACGAGTGAAGCGCAACCGCTGGCATCCGACAGACAGAACGAAGATATGCGATATTAGTTGCTTACTCGTCGTAGCATATGAAAGTGCATTTTCAATTGCTGGCCGTGAACATACTGTTGAAGAAACTCTGGCACGAATTAAAGACTTGTCTCGCTATAGCTGCACAGTATAATCATTGTGTGAAGCTGCTTTGTGCGAATCTGCAGAAACTGGGCCCAGCTTGCCTATGCCTACTTGCAGGCAAATGACTTGTAGGCAAATGTTACGAACTGTGTGCGTCGACAGCCTCTTTCTTCGCTCAAACAAAGAGTAATTTCGATTAAGAGACGTGTGATTTATTCCCGACATTTTAGCAGTTCCAATGTTGCCTCCACTATGCACGAAGCAGACAAAATGCGCCGCAGAGAGAAGGCGAGCTGCAGCGACATGGGACTGACATCGTTTTGGTGCTCAAGATGGCGGACGGCACCTGCGGGATTGTTGACAGGTGACGCTCTACGTACGGCATATCGCACTTGTGAAAGACGGAGCTGAAGGGCGAGTTTCTGCACACAGGCCTGGCCAAGATAAATACGTTTTATCGTCCATTGCTGTCGTGCCTCTTTCAAATACAGAAAACGAAGGTGGCGGAGCGCGAGCATCAGCCACGGGTGCCGACTCCTTCACTTGCTTCCATTTCTGCGATTCAGCCAGACGTCCGGGTTCAGGTCTCATACCCATCTCTTCATTACATTAGTTTTGGCGGGGAAACTCACCCGGACATCCGGCCTTCGACCTTCGGCAACGGAGCAACTTCACACCAAGCGCCGATTCATCCGAACAGTCATAACCAAATGTCTGTGTACACTAGACACCTTGGTAGCAGATGGGGACACCCCCCACCCCAATGTGCACGTTCCTATAGCACATTGATCTCGTCTCGGCGAAGCAAGGATATCTCATCGCTTTCGACCATGCTATTCTGGAAAGACATAACCACAGCAATCGAGTACAAGAAAAAGATAAGTTTCATGAACGTGAGCGCGTACCTAGCAACGAAGCCGCGTCTTTCGAAATTTCCTGACCCCTCCGCCTCCACCGCAAGGCCGAATGACGTGTCGCTCCCTTCGACGTTTACGTGCCACTACTTCACTATCGACTGCAGTGCCGTTTTCTCGCGTCCCACTAGCTCCGCGAGTAAAACAAACACTTGTACAGACAATACTGTCAGCTGACACACCCGGTGCTGAGGCTACAAAGCTGGCCTCCCACATGTCTGCCAACATCCCAAAGACATGGCAACCAGCCAACATCTGCGAGGTACCATTCAGTGGCCCAACGGTCGCAAGCCTGATGTTGTGCTGAGCAAAAAAATTCACTGACGATTACGATACTGCCTAATGCCATTTCTGAGCGCAGCTTCGTGTTGGGGCAACGCCAAATGCGTTTGAAATTTTGGCTTTCCGCAGTAGTATCAATGTAGCATTCGTTAGATATTGCCCCGGAAACTGCCAGCACTAGAGTGCTACGCATTCGCTCTCTTTCGTCCTCACTGGCTCTGTCGGTTATGCCGACGCCAACGGCTACGCTGCTCAACGCGGAAACGGGCGCCTAATAGCGGCGCTCTAAAACGCCAGGGCTGCGCGGAACCCGCAGTGACCTTTCTAGAGGCCGTTGTAAACTCTCTAGGGGCAACTAATACAAGTACACATGAAAGGGATTCATTAAGCCATATAACACAATTTTTTGTAAAGTAGGACAGCACCCACCACGCCAATATTATTCTTTCAATGGATAAGCGAGGTACCCGCTGCATACCTCTAAGGTACTATGTGCACTTTGGTGATGCTGCATGTCGCTGATGACGATGAAGAATTATGGCTGAACACTTTGCAGTGGGTGGGGAGCATTAAACGACAGATTCGTTTCGTGATTCGCATCGTGTGATTTGCCAAAACCTGTGCGTATTTTACTCTTCTGTCACGCTGTATTACACAAGTCAACGCGATTCCTTGCCCGACATGACACCTTTCTGCAAATGAGTCTCAATCACCAGCGTTGCTCTGTGGTAGGATACTCGACTGCCACACAGAGGGCCTCGGTTCAAGTCCCATTCGATCCTGGATATTCTTTCTCATTTTAGTTTTTCATGTCTATCGGTTACGCAACCGACGGCCACGGTGACGCCGCTCAACACAGGAATGGGCGCCTAAGAGCTGTGCTCCAGAAATGCTGGGGCGCTGTCGAGCTGCTCCGTCATGTCGACAATGCCAGAGTTGACGCCTGCATTGGGGCTCCCGTAAGCTGCATTTCCTGCTGCTGTGGCGTGCACCATGTCGCCATCGCCTGCGTCTGTCGCCTCTTACTCTTGCATCGTTCTCAGAAATTTCTGCGCCAACCTCTGCTTCTGTGCACCCGACCATCAATAAGGAGGGTGATGAGGAGAAGCAATCGAAAACGCCGTCGGGCTCTTCGAAGTTTATCGAAGTCTCGCTTGTGAATCAATGTGCGAGTAATCTGGAAGTCCGGCAAGACTAGAAGAGGGCCATCCTCTTCCGACCACAAACAGCAAAAAAAAAAAAGAAGTGCAAAAGCCACCGGGAAGGCGTGCCATAATCCAAGATTCCGGTAAAACATTAATTACTCATCTAAACGAATATCGACACCTCTTGTTCCCTTGGCGTAGGAATTTTTGTTTATCAAGAAAAGATCAAGTTATTTTTACTAAATTACGATGTCGAGTTCCAAAATTAAACTTTTATATGCATAGATCTGGTCTGGCTCCTTCCCCTCTTTGCTCGTTTTGTAACCAGGACGAAACAATTGAACATTATTTCTTATCATGTAACCGCTTCAATTTACCGAGGAAAAACATTCTCAAAGCAGCGTTTAATCGTATTATATTGGATTTCATTACTTCAAATATTCTATCCTTGGGAGCCTCCTGATTAGGTCATTGTCACCGGGATGTCTGTTCCGCAGTACATAAAATCTTAATTGAATCAGGGCGATTTTGATTCGGAATTTTTTTTTTAAATTAGCATAATAATATATTCTAACCCTCTATAATTCATTTTCACATGTGACCACGTTTACCCATAAATTATTCGTTTCTTGGCCAATCCCCCAGAGTGGGTGTGAGCCATTTATAAAGGTCACCATCATCATCATCACCGGTAGATTTCATTGCATCGATTCATGGCGCCCAGTAACTCCAGGGAGGGAAACAAGCGTACTGAGTCTCAGGACGAGAAGATAGCAAGCCACGTGGCCGCGTAGTTGTCAGGAGACGAAAAAGAGAATGGATCATTTTCAGCGCAAGACAATTTGCATCCTCGCTCAACTTACCGCCGGTTGCAAGCTCTTCCATCACCACCTGGTAACCCCTCATGGCACCTCATGCGCTTGACTAGGGAATAACGGAGGAGTAAGTTGAGGTTGCAGGCTGCAAACTGCGTACGCGTTAGCCCTTTAGAGAGCGGCAGCAGCCAACCACCGCACACGCTTGACACGAATAAAATATGAGAATTCATTATGTTGAAAACATAGCACCACGGCGAAGGTCCACTGCAGCTACATAAATAAAACGGTATATTTACGGACAATGCAAGCAGATTTCAACCAGCAAGGGCACTGTGATGTGTGGTGCGCGTTTGAAGTGTGCGCCTTTCAAAAGTGCGCAACATGAAAAGAAGACTAGCGCGTGCAAACGTTGGCCAAATAAAAGACGACGACGTCGAAACGTCCAGCACAAGAGCGCGTGGCGCAAAGCTTCGACGTGCAAGCCGCCCAGTGAGAAGTCACCACGGAAATTCCAGGGGCCAATAGTTGGGCACCACGAAACTTCAGCATCGCCAATCAGGACCGGACAAGTTGACCCGAGACCGAGGAAAAGCCTGGGTCGAAGAAGAGCCGGGGAGTTCGAAGGGAACGCGACAAGCGGAAGGTTGGCACCGGACCGGGCGCTGAAGATGGGCCGTCGGGTCGCGGACCCGAGCCACCAAGACTTCAACCGGCCGTGGCCTCCTGCCGTCGCGTTCCCGAGCGAGGACACCATAGCCACGGTACGCGGACTCCACCCCAAGGCCTGCGGACTCTGGTTCCGACTGGCAAGTAGCAGCAGTTGGGCTACGGGCCCGAGCTGTGCACCCGGAAGCTTGGGCCTGTTTCTCCAGGCATCTCAGCGCGTCGCCCAGTCATAGCCGTGCCCTCGTCAACGCCAGCCACACGCGTCAACTCCATCAGCTAAGCCTCCGCTGGTTGGTGAGACCGAACAGGTATTATTCCCCGCTCCGCTGCTCAGCCGCATTAGAGCTAGACTGTATAGTTTAGGTTTCTGAACTCGCATTTTGTTTGTTGTTAAGAGCGGTTTTGCGTGTGCAGTGATCTTTTTATTAAGTGTTTACCTATGTATAGTTATTTCTACTTCCGTGAATAATTAAAAGTTGTGTGTGTTGTTTGTTGAAACAACGGCTTTGTCCTCAATAAAGCTCTCCTAAGCTCGGTCTTAAGAGAGCTGTCGTAAACAGAAAAAGAACCTGCATCACAGGCACTGAAGCAAGCACGCTCAGAATACTCCACTTTGGTCTGTTAAATTTAGTTAACAGAGGAAATGATGGCATAAAGTATTAAAACCGCATTCTGACGGACATCAGCGACCTTCGACCGAAACTTTCCTTCAACTATAGGCACCGCAGCAGTTTGGCTTCATTTTTCGAAAATGGGCTTTTTAACGGCGGAGCTGTTCATGCTCGCAGAAACTCCGTTACTCGCGAAGAGGAATCGTCATTATCATTCAAGCCTAGCGCGTGCAACGCAATAACTTGGCCGGCACGTGCTCTCTTTGTTCTCTTCTTCGTCATCTGCTTCGCTCCTACAACACGTGCGCCGATTGTCCGGCGCGGTAGAGAGAGAAATTAAGAGAGAGAGAGAGAGCCTTGGAGGGGGGGGGGTGATTCTTAAAAGGAAGAAGGAAATGAAAATGAAAATTGGGTGTGGAGTGCGCGATAACTGTCTCTCAAGTGAGGACACCTCAACCGATGCACTCACGGGGGGATTTGGGAATGAAGGGACAGTGAGAGTGAAAAGAGTATGGTAAAAGAAGAAAAAGAAGTGAGAGGAGGGGGGGGGGGCAGGAGAATGGGCGTCCCAGTCACCGTGGTGAGCGGAGAGAAAATTCTTTCGACTAGGCCAGCATCCTCGAGAAAAGCGAGTAGGGCCGCAAAGGCTGAGCGGCGACGGTCCACGAGGCCGGTGGGATGGAGCAAGTCCTGAAGGGTCGCACACGGCAGTCCGACGAGGCGGTACTTCATGACGAGCCGTTTCCGTGCATTGTTGAGAGAAGAGCAGTCAAACAATTGGTGTCGCAGGGTTTCGATCGCGCCGCAATCGGCGCGGTTCGGTGCAGCGGCGCCGGGAAGACGATGCTTGCATTCCGCGGGCCACACAGAACCGGTCCTCAGGGCAAGGAGAAGCGCGCGCTCGCGGCGAGTGAAACCAGTGGCTGGGATGGGAGGAGGGGGGTGTCCGGCGGCGACCCGTGCGTCAGGATGCTCGCGCACCCGCTCCCGGAGAAGGTTGTTGCGTGCCGAGTCGAACGAGCTGGCGTAATCCGTCAGCGAAGTCTCGGCGGAGTGTGCTCGTTTTGCGAGCTTGTCTGCGGCCTCGTTGCCCGCGATGCCGACGTGTGAAGGGAGCCACCGAAGGACCACATCACAGCCGCGTTCCTGGAGGGCCAGCAGGCTCAGAGCGGAGCGCTGAGCAAGAAGGGAGCCTCGTTCCTCCCTCGCGAGCTGGCGCAGGGCAGGTTTCGAGTCGCAGAAGATTGCTGCGCTAGTGACGGCCGGCGAATTGCGCAGGAGGTCGGCCGCCAGCTGGAGCCCGACTAGCTCAGCTGTTGTTGAGGACGCACAGTATAGCAAGCGGCACAGTCGTTCGAGCTGAGCTGAGGAGCTATGCAGGCGGCCGCGGCTGAGCGATCCTGCAAGACGGACCCATCGGTGAACACCTGCGTCCTCCCGGCCAGGTCCTCATACATCCGCGCCGCGGCCTCCTGAGCAATGGCACTGAGGGGGGTGTGGCGTTTGGATCGAATACCCGGCAGGTGCAAGTTCACTTGAAGGGGCACTCGACGGTGTGGGGGTGGCCAGCGCGAAAGGCGCGCGAGATCGTCAGCCACAACACCGTCGTACACGTCGATAATTTGGCCGACTCGTGAGTTTGGCACTGCACGTAACCGCGAGAGGAGGGAACCTGCATCAGGCGCTTGGTGGAGACGCTGCAAGTGTGCACAATGCGCGCAGGTCCGCCGTGAGCGACGCAGGCCGCGCACGAGCCTCCGCGAGGGTCTCGGCCACGAGATCCACGAGGCATTCCGTGACACATGCGGATGACTCGGCGGTGGTCCTGGTGGATCAGTCGCCAATGTGGCGCCTCGAGTTGGCAGATCGGCAGTGCGTAGTGGATGGAAGACAGAGCCATCGCCTCGTAGATGGCGCAGGCGAAGGCAGCGGGGCGGCCGTTGCCGCCTGCGAGTAGCAGGCGCACGGCCGATTCCACGACGGCGTGTACGCGTCGTCTGGCGCACACGCCGCACCGCCGGGAACCATCGGAGGCGGTTGTCCATCGTCAGAGAAAGGTAGCGGACGTTGATGCTCCAAACTATTGGTGCACCATCCAGCTGCAGGCACGGAAGACGTCGTCGGGCTTGAGCACGAGGGTGGACGACGAGGGCCTCGGTTTTCGGCGCCGAGATCGTGAGGCCGATAATTCTCACGAAGGCGGCCACACATTGGAGGGCCTCCTACATGCAAGCGCGCACCACCGAGCACTTTCGGGTCGCTACAAGCACATACAATGCGACGTCATCAGCGTACACGACTGCGCGAACAGAGAACACAGCCGTTTCTTGTAGGCACTTGACGAGCGGCGCGAGCTCCAGATTAAACAAAAACGAGCTGAGGACGCTGCCCTGTGGGACGCCACAGCTGACAGATCGCGGCGCACTTGTCGGCCCGCCCACGCGCACAGTACACTCTAAGACAAAATCGAGTATTTTGGGAGTGTTTCTGCCACACAACAACAATCGTCATCCACCTCGCGTGCTTTCCTCGCGTTATCACCGCGGTCGCGGCACTTCCCGGTCACGAACGGCGCGCGCGTTATCAGCTTGACATAGCATTCTTGACAGGAAATTGACGAGAGCTGGGTTTTCAAGAAAGGAAACGCGAGCAAGCCAGATGACGATTATTGTTGTGTGGCAGAAATACTCCCCAAATACTCGATTTTGTCTTAGAGTGTAAACGTCCGGTCAGCGAGGAAGGCATGAACGTAAGAAGGAGGAGAGGAGAAACGTCGAGAGGAGGAGAAGAAATAAATAAAACAAACTAAACTTTCTTGGCTAGACGGAATTCGAAACCGTGTGCCCACGGTCCAAAGCCGAGCGTCATAATCACTCGTCTATCCATGCACGCTAGCAGAACAAGCGTTTATGGGAACCATGTATATCGTTGCGTTGCTATGGGCGAGAGAACATGACAAGAACAGAGAGAAAGACAAAGAGCGAGAATAAGAGAGAGAGAGAAAGGGAGAGAAAAAAACATGGCTGATCCTTCTGTCATAGGAATCGGTATAACACGAAAGTGAAACGTGTTTTCACAGACGTAGTTGAGTGTTTGTTGTGCATTCTTTCGCCCCAAGCGCGAAGGAATGAATGCTACAGCATCAAATTGTAATGTTACGCGAAGAACGGCAAGCCGCTCGAAATTTGCAATGCGCTGCTCAAGTGGAAAGGACGCGCGGAACCAACATACACAGGATGTGCGCGAACTGTCACAGTTGTAACTTATTTCTGTGTAAGCAGCGCGTTCCTTTCGCAAAAGCGGCCGCTGCAGTGAGCGAGGTGACCTTCGTGCTCTCAACGGAAACTTGCAGGCAGAACGCAAGACGTACAAACCACCGAAATCAAGAGATAAGCGCCCGCACGAGCGATCACGCCCTGTCGAGGCGCGCGCTAATAAGCGTGGGGGACGACTTTTAAAGCGCGCTCTTCTAAGGGCCCTGTATTTCTAAGACCCCTGTATTCTAAGGCCCCTGTATTTGTAAGGCCCGTGTATTCAAGGCCCCTTCTAAGGCCCCTGTAGATAGAGGGACTTTACGCTCTTCGAGCCCTTCGCGCCATCTCGCTAGTGATAACGAAAACACGCTGTACCGCCGATCTCTGAGTACCGCCACCGGCGAATGGTGTACATAAATAGCTCGCCGTTAGCATAGCAGAGAACATGTCGTCTGTGGCGGAGTCGTTTCGCGCTGCGCGCTGGCCTTCGAGAGGTCGTAAGTTCGACTCCCGGTGACGGAAATTTTTCTTATAGTTTTTTCTTTGCCATATGTTAGTCTATATTTTACAACGTCACATACGTGACGGATATGCATCAGTGGAGCCGTGGTGGACCCCCGCATAAAACACTTTCTTGTTAAAAAACGAAGTAGAGAGAAAGAGCTAGAGTGGTTGCTTAGGCGAGTTGGTCATGATTACGAAGATGCAGACTGTGATTTTTCCATTTTCATCGTTCCTTCTTTTTTTTTCGTTATATAATGCGCAAGTATATATTCCGCGATTGCGACAAATAAACCTCGTTGTAAGTCAGCGATGCCGTCTGTGTCATCCTTCTCGACTGGTGCTGTCTTTTTTCGCTGTTTTTATGTGAAGAAAAAGAGAGAGATAAAGAAAGCATAGCATAGCCATGTGTAGTATAGCATAATAAGAAGGTGGGAAAGGGAAGTGAGCGTGAGAAGAAGTGATGTGAAGGTGAAAGGGAAGAAAAGCAGGACGGCAGGATGCCAGACTCGCTGTTCCCACAGTCGTTACACCACTAGTGCGTAGTTGTCCAACTATGTTGAAAAATTTACCTTATGTAATTATCTTAATCTTCGTTCACACTGTCTGTAGGAAGACAATATCTCGCAGGAGTGTTGCACAGGCTTTGTTCTATATTTGACACTTTTCTAAAGTTCCTGCTTAAAATTGGAAGCACTTCAAGGCGCAACAAAATTAGCAAACATTTTTGTTATTTGGGCGCTGTTAGCCATTTTTGAGATTTTTTTCCCGTTTGTGGACAGCATAAAAAGAGCATGGGTCTGATTCACCGTGTTACCAGCAGAAAAATAATTCGACAGAGTGTTTCTAGGTTGAAAAATTTGGCTGTGAAAATGCAAAATATTGCGGTAAGCACGCAACGCCCGCGCTGCCACTTTCAAATATATTTTTTTTTGTGCGCTGGGAAGGTTTTCTGCGAATTAATTATTGTCACGGGGTCGTGACGTCGACAAATGCAGCAATCGGCGTGTCGAAGATGAAACTTTTATTTCGCCGAACTTGTGGCCGGGAATAGTAAAGGAATACACACTGTACTCTGTTAGCGGCGAACAGAGCGTCTGCCGTCGATAAAACTCCTCATGGCTGGGACGCGCTGTCTTTTATACATCACGCATCGAACATTCCAGTCTTACCACGGTGACCGCACAAGCTCTGGAATATGCTACACGATTCGCGTCCTGCGCGCAACCTTCACAAAGTGATCTACTACAATCGCGAACTTCTCGAACACTGCGGCATGGTCAGCGTCGAGCGTTGCTAAACGTCCTTGCTAGTCAAACCCGAATACATCGAGATAACACAAGAAGCGGACGCTTCAGTATACTTCTGCTCGCCGCTTCAGTATAGAGCGTGCTTTGCTTGCAGTTTGACTTTCCGTTTCCCGGTCACAAGTTTGGCCGAATAAAGAGTTACGCAATTCCGAGTTCTACTGGAGTTTCACCCCCGTATTCTCAAACAAGCCTCGACTCGAATTTAACCCTCACTTGACTGAGCTGCGCCCAGCGCCACCGCTCGACTGAAAATGACTCAGCGGTTCTCACGAAATGATGCCTGCAATCGCTCATATGCAGTGAACATTCCTGCCGAAAGGTGCATCTGCCATCGACATTCTTGAGTCAAGGTGGAGCGCCGAGTGAAGGGACGTTCTAGAATACGAGGGCCATTCACCGTCACGACCACGTGACATCTGGTGGAGATGTTTCCCGGTCCATATACCGGACGCCTCCCTCCAGCCATGAGCCAAGCCCACACCTTCAAAGCGACATCGACGCCAACGCTGACCAGCGGGCCAGCAAGGTCTCCCACCAGAATACGGACCCCTACCCGACGAGATCAGGACCACTACGACGAACACGACAGCTACAATGACGGCCGCTGTGTCGCCTACAACGGTCGTGATGCAGCAGCCAAGGGAGCCACCGACTTTCCGTGGATAGTCGTTTGAAGACCCGGAGAGCTGGCTGGAGACTTACGACCGAGTCGCCACCTTCAACAACTGGGATTCTGAAGAGAAGCTGCGTCACGTCTTCTTCTGACCATACAAGGTGCTTCGACATCTAGGCGCTCTTGACTACGAGGTCATCCGGGACGGCATTACGAACTCCCAGCGAAGCCGCGCACAACCTCAAGTCGTCCATGTCGTGCGCCTTAAGCCGTTTTTTGTGCGTGAGCGAGCCTGGGGACTCTACTTTTTCTTTGTTATTGTAATTTATTTGTGTATGCACTTGTTTGTCTTTTTTCCCCTTTCTATGTTCTGTCACAAGCATCGGGACGATGCTTTTTCAGAGGGGGGCAATTCCACGCCCGCTTCTTGATTTATCTCGATGTATTCGGGATAAAACAAGAAGCGCGCGTGGTATGAGATGCGGGCCTGGCATGTCACGTGGTCGTGACGGTGAGTGAGACTCCAGCGGAACTCGGAAATGCGTAACTCTTTATTTGGCGAAACTTGTGGCCGGAAAGCGGAAAGTGAAACTGCAAGAAATGCACGCTGTATACTGAAGCGGCGAGCAGAGCGTCAGCCGTCGATAATATTGCTCATGGCTGGGACGCGCCGTCTTTTATCCATTATGCATCAAACTTTCCAGTCTTATCCCTGGTGGTCGCGGAAGCTCTGGAATAATCTAGACAATTCGCATCTTGCGCGCAACCTTAACAAAGTGATCTCCTACAATCGCGTAGCTTCTCGAACACTGCGGTGCGGTCAGCGTCGAGCGTTGCTAACCGTCCTTGCTGTTCAAACCCGAATACGTCGAGATGAAACAAGAAGCGGGCGTGGCAATATGCTGTTTTATGCACTTTGGGTATGTTTACGTCGCATATAGAAAACTAGATAAAACAAAAATATCGAGTGGACTTGCATGTATGATCTCTCGTGGAATCACCCAGTTTTCCTCTCTGTTGCCAGCTATATTTCTGTGCATAAGGAAGCCCACGTACAGCTCTCTTCTGTCAACTTAGTCACGATAGCGTACGCCACGCTCGTTCTTTAGCAGCGTATAGGCTTCATCTGACCTCCTTACATCCCTGAGCCCTATTACACCCCATTCAACAAACTGTAGCTCCTCGAATAGCACTGTTAGGCTAACATCACAAGAAAAGCTCTAACGTTAAACGTTGCCAGGTTTAGATTCCAATGGTGGGCTGTCCGGGCTCAGAGAATCTTAGCACTCTCCGCTGTGTCACAGGTCTGACCTCCGCCTTGGTCATTTGCTTCGCAGCAGGGTTAAATGACGCATTTATATGGGAGGCAGATACCAAGCACTGCACCAGCTTGGCCAATCCTTGTCTGGTGAGGGAGTGCATTACCGGCTGCGGTCACCGGCATGAAGTCGCACGTTAGGCCTCTTTGTGCAATTTCATCAACACGCGTTTTTTCTAACCCGGTGGGTATCAAGCCCCACCGATATTCGAGACAAGGGACTTCTTGCATGCGAGGCTGATACTCTACGGCATCGCTACATTTCGAATGATAGCAGCTGCAATAATTTGATAAAAACAGAAAAAAATAGAGTTTATGCGGAACAGCACGTGGGCGGCTTCCTGGCTGTCCACTGGGAGGTCTGCTCAGTTAAGGAATCCGGCAGCTTTCTCGGTCGGTAGACCTCTTCATGCTTGTCCGTATAGCACGGAGCAAGAATTCTTGAGGAGGCGAAACTGCGCTCGCTCGGGCGTCCTAATAAAGTCACGGAATCGGGCACGGCGCTCACGCGCCCTCTGTCGTGAGAGTCCGCTAGCGGAGAAGGAAAAATGCGCGCGTCCCTCTCCCCGCGCTGTCCGACGAAGCTCGTCGGTTCAAGGCCATTCCGTCGCCGATTCGCCGTTCGCGCTTCACGCCCGAATGGATGTATTTTTGTGCGTCCTCGCCGGCTCGAATTTTTAACGCGACAGCGTTAAAGAGCTCGTTTCGCAGAAATACCGGTGTCGGCGTCGGTGAGGCTAGCAATTGAGAAAGCGATGCGCACGGGTCCTGATTACGCTATCACGTTCTATTCTTGAAGGGGAAGCTCAAGCGCACTCCAAGCTTTTCGGTAAATTAACGAGAAAAATGGCGTCACATACAGAAAATTTACCAGCGTGATATATTTTGTACAACGCGACATCTATAATTTTTGATAACGTGAACTCAATGAGTTAGGTATAATTTATTTCAACGAACGATGGGACTTGCCCTATATGCCACCAATGCAGATTTAGGTTGTTGCGGCGGGCGCATTTAGATGGAGGCGAAATGCTAAAGGCCCGTGTGCTTACATTTAGGTGCACGTTACAGACCCCCAGGTGGTCGAAAATACCGGAGCCCTCCACTATGGCGTCCCTCATAATCATGTGCTTTTCGGACGTAAAACCCTGACAATTACTATATTGAGGCGAAATTTGACCGTCGGCGTCCTGCGGCGTCGGGGACGAGTGATGCAAAATATCACCATCACGAGGACACCACCCTATGACGTCACGATGACTAACAGATTGCAAAGAAATTGTGACATCATCATGACGTCACGTGACGTAGCGTCACATGATGACATCATCACATCGCATCGTGGCTTGGTCAAAGGTGGTCTGATCACGGAGGCAATGCAAAACCAGGTGATGTGGCTCCGATCTTGGGGGCAGTGCAAATCCACGTTAGGTGCAGAAAGCTTTCGAAGGGAGGTGGGGCAGAAATAATACATCAGCCGAGAGGAAAAAGAAGATGGCTTTTGCCTTCGAGTCGTCTTAAATGAATGCATGAGGGACCCGGTGAGCATGACGATTCGTTTTCTTTGCTGTTGCTATTTAATTATCCATACTACGAAAACACACCAAATTTTGTGTAGAGCTCGAATCCTCACTAACACACTGCCGGTCGACGTCAGTAATATTTCTGCACGAATATATTGAAGTCCTTTTGGCAATGGCTTCACAGCTTCCATTCGGACGTCACGGTTGAATGCTAAGAATATTTTAGGCAAAAACTTATATGAGAATCTATAATGAACAGGCGCAGCCGAAAGACGCACGCACATGCTGAACTTTCATTTTATTTTTAATGTGCAGAAGAGGTTGCATGACGAAAGTGTTGTACGTCTTGTGCTTGCTCCTTGATGCAATAGTAAAAAAAATTACCCTCGTAATACTTATCGAAACCATTCTTTCTCGCGAATCAGTCTTTTGCTAACCTCGACAGCTTCTTCTTCTCCTGGGCCATTTTCTGCCTGTTTCGTGCTTCGCTTGAGCAGTGTTGTCTCATGCGCATTCCCTCGTAGTAGTGAAGAATTTGGGCGACAGCGTCGTTTTTATGTTCGCGGCAAAGAAACGTGAGTTTGATGTTTTGAAGAACATGGTCAACGGTTCCTCAAAAAACGTCGTATTGGTCCATGTTCTTGGAGAAGAAGTCGTCTGCACAGCGAATCATATCGTACAGCCGCGTGTTTGGATAAGTCAACCCACCTCTTGATTTGCAGTTTGTAAGAGATGCTTGTGGCAACGTCGGTGTCGCAACAGAAAGTGATTGTCTGCAGAGTTCACACGGCAGCATTGTTTTCATCCTTCTGGACAGGAATCCTGTGGTGTAGTACAAGACCGCATCGACGACTTCAGAGCTTGTTTGGCTATCCTCGACAGCGTCATCCAAGTCCCAATCACCTGTTTCGACAATCCGTCTAACTTTGCTTTTAGCTGTTTGAGGTGCGAGGGGTCACGGTCAG
Organism: Rhipicephalus sanguineus; assembly: GCF_013339695.2. Lineage (NCBI taxonomy): Eukaryota > Metazoa > Arthropoda > Arachnida > Ixodida > Ixodidae > Rhipicephalus > Rhipicephalus sanguineus. Next base: position 206,327,245 of record NC_051177.1, read on the forward strand.
CTTTTTGGAAGATTTTGCGGAATTCTGAATGGTCGAGGGCTGGCTTTTCTTCAATAACTTCGCAGTTCCCGAACCTCGGTGGTTTGAGCAGGCTGTAGACGGAAAGCATGCGGTACAACTGCAGGAACGTTGGCATGTCTGGATGGTCATTGTCGCAGGCTGCCTGTCTTGCCTTGCCAAAGAATCTCTCAAGAGGATCCTGATTGAACTTCGCCGTTAGGATGTATTTGTAATCGCACGTGCTTAATAGGTACTGGGTTAGCGCAAGCGTAGAAAGCATTGTGACAAGGAGGCCTTCCGCAGTTGTTGGAGTGACAAACATTTCCTTCATAATTGCGCCCGACTGGAGTTCCCGTTCCCAGTCATCCAGCCACTGAATTGAGTCTCTAGTCACGGTGAGGTCACGGCTGCCATGTCGCACCCCTTCTGTAGGATGCCGTCTATTCATGGAGTCAAAAAGGTCGTTCATTCTCTCAGTGAACGCGATTGTTCCTGCAGCTTCTTGCGAATTCAATACTTCTCGTTCAGCGTAGAGCTTGATACCGGAGCACATTGACCGGCTGAAGATTTGTGTTGCCGGCTTAACGCGCATAAGTTCCATTTTTGAGGGGTGTATATGGTGCTCCGTAATCTTTGCGCAAACATTCAGGCCCCCCGCGTTCTCGCAGTCTTCCTTGTACACGGCAGTGTACAGATTCCATTTCACCCACTGCCCGTTCACCTTGAGAAGACGCTGTTTAAGCAGTCTGTTCCTGATGCACTTGAACAGATGCGGTACATCAGAAAAGGCAAACACCTTGCGATCTTCATTTACGGGGTGCTCAAAAAAATTCTTCGCCTCATCGAGCTTTCCGCTGACGCCCAGGTGCGTCCACATCTATCTATTTGTCGCCGCTCCGTCACAGACAATCCTATCAACTAGTGCACCAGCGTTTTCTAGCATGACGATCGCCTGAGGACCAACTGGCTTAGGACTGTCGCTCTAGTAGTTCCCTTTGATGCAAATACACCAATCGGTTGCGCGTAACTGCCCCCGAAGGGGCAAAACATGAACACCAGCGCATGATTTGCCAGCTCGGAACTGCTCATCTCCCTCACCGTAGTCCACGAGAGCCGTGTAGGTTAGGGTTTTGGAGTTCACACTCTTCCGTTCTCTCACCAGGATTTCGTCAAAGAGGAGCATGCCATGTCTCTCAAACTCCGTTTTGGAATCCAGTTTCGCTTTTAACGCTTCGAAAAACTCGGCATCAAAACCGCATTGCATTCCAACCATGGCGAGATACTTTCTGATTGTTTTGACACTGGGCAGAGGTAGAATGTTGTTTTCGCGTAGAAATCTGTAGCCGGATGATGTCCGAATGTGCAGAAGAAGACAGAGAAACAACAAATCTTGATAGTAACGCATTCGTCGCTTCGACGCAGCCTTTGCAGCTTTCACACATTCCATCAGCAGCATACAATGCGTCTCTGGAAAGGATGCCTTTCGCATCAAGTCATCCAAACTGTTCTCGTTCATTTCTCTCAATTGTCTTTTGCATTTCACTAAGTGAGCTACGAGAGCTTCTTTTCTTGCCAGAAGTCTTTTCTTAGAGCGATAGGAGGCAATATACCGACTTCGCAAGGCCTCAATTTTGCTTTTTTTGATGGACTCAACGGTAGTCGTATCCGTGTCGTCTGCGTGCACTTTTCCTTTCGAATTCGGTGGACCCGTAGTGTGTTCGACAACGTCTTGCACACGCCACACTGATCTTCTGGACCATCAAGAAGAATGGCACACCTTCTCTGCCGCCAAAATGCGGTCGCGTCGACGGAGCCACATTCTACTTTGATACCAGGAAACTTTTCCTGTGTCGGACCGCCGCGACATACAAGTTTCTTGTGGAAGGCTTCGAGCATTTGCGTGACGTCAATAGCATGCTGGGTTCCTGCGCAAGAGTTCATTATTGTGCTGCTGACCTCTCGCTGTAGCACGCACTCTGTCATCTTCACACCTTCTTTGCACATTGTGAACTCGAAGCTCTTATTTACAAAAATCGGTGTTGTCGGTGATGCCTTGTTCAGCTGGATGATGCAGATGCTCGGAGCTCCTTCCACGACTTCTTGTCGGCTCCAAGCAGCGCTGGGCATGACGATTTCTTGTTGTCATATGACCTTATCCAAGAGGCACATCTGAGATCAATTAAGTCGCGAAGACTTCATTCGCATGTCCGTCACTAGCGCGTCAGCGGCATCAGAACTACCGGCACAGAGCGTAGTATTGTGTCTTTCAACCTCGGAGACGCCGCTGCTTGTTTCTTCATAGTTCAGTGCAGTGAACGCATGCGAAGAGGAGGTTACAGGACACACAATCTCAATTTCCTCACCCTTGCAAGCAGCGGGCATGTTCGTACCTCCAGCCACCGAAGTATCTGTCCTTGCATGCTTTCCGCACTTCACGTCAGGTCCAGTTCGTCGTTTTTTTGGGGGGGGGAGGGGGCAGCAGACAAGTAGCTGGGACAGCGCGGAAAGATTGAAGGCACGGCGTCTCGCAACAACACCGGCCGTTTTTGTTTGTCAAGCAGAACTTCGCCACCAAGCTCGCCATAATAGCGCCGCCTGTCGATGTAACTGTCCGAGAAGTGCTTATCGCAAACGTAGTCACGAGGCATCAGCTCTCGGTCTTTTCTTGGTATGGCGCGAGCCCACGCTTCCAACCTCACTGGGTCACTAGGCACTTTGAAGGTATTACCTTCTCCTTGCAGGACGCGTACCCACTGCTGCAGTTCGGCACGACACATTTCCGCCCCATCCTGAAGGATTACTGGTCGAAATCTGCAAAGCACTCTCCTTTGTCGCGGCATCGAGGAGTCGGCGCCGCAGGCGAAACGCACGGAAGCCAATGAGAGCGCTAAGGAGAAAGAAAATCATAAGATCGTGAAGGGATGCGCGACAGCTTATTGGGAACGTTCTCTCCCAAGGCCACCTACGCATGCGCACGCAACATGCGAGCGAGGAGCGAGGGGCGCGTGCATGCGGCGGCAGACATCGTGTGCTCAGGGGCCATTACTGGCAGTTGGTTTAAGCGCTGTACGGCCTATAATTCTGGTATTATCCATTAGTAACTGCAGCTAAAACATCTGTCATATCTACCGATTGATGTTACAGGCAGAAATCTTAGAAATTTTGCATTGTACGAGGCGCTATCACAATTTTTATGCGTCGAGTCCATAGAAGAGCATGTAAAAGATGGCAACAGGCCGAAAGCTTCATCTGTCGTGCTTCGGCGTAAAGCGCATTCCGCCGTGACGCTATCGCGAAGCCCTCGCGCGCTGCCGCGGCCTGATGATTCTCCTCCTCAAATACTTCTTTCTCCGTGCCGTATAGTCGAAGCTGAATAGCACTCTTTCAGGCTGCCATGTGGGGGATGACCAATTGGTATCAGTAGTGGGCTGCTTGCGCAGGCGTATAGCATGTGATTGATGGTTCTGCATTTTAACAGTGTAGCGAAGCGTTGGAAATCTGTAATGGGTCGCCCTCTCGAGCGCTTTCTATTGGGTCGTCCCCTTCGGCTCTTGTCTGACAGCACGTTCCTCGCGCTCAGAGTCCGCGCTCTGTCTTGACTGTTGCCGTTGTGCTTCGTCGACTAGTGCCGTCAATAAACGCCTTTATAACACAAAAGTGTTTTGTGCTGGAGTCCACCATGTTTTCACTAAGGTATTTCCGTCACGGAAATAAGTCAGTAAAATAGAAACGGCAGGAAGGGGAAGATGGAAGCTTGCGATGAAACAAATCGTAAAAGGGGGTGGGTGCTCGAGCCGAAGTTTAGACAAGCGGACTTGTCTTCTTCAAGACTTCAAGGCTGGAGCTTGAAGAAGACAGCCTTGATGCTTTGAAGACGACAGGTCCACTTGTCGAAACGTCGGTTCGAGTACCCACTCCCTCGCTACTGATTATTTCATGGTCAGTAAAATAGAGATGACAAAGAAAAACCAGAAGAAAAAAAGTTTCGTTGGTGTTGCTAAGCTGAGAGACAAGCCCATGACCTCTCGGTTCGCGATGAAAGGTGCCGGGCGCCCAACCCAATGTGCTACCGAGGCTCATGCATAAGGCTTCACAAACACGCTGTATATCTGCCACACCTCCCTTCCGCAGTGACAGTGGTTTGCGTTAAAACCCCTGAATAAAATAAAAGTAGTGCCAACTCCTCTCTCCTCCTCCTGCGCCGGCGTTCGCTGTCTCTTCCGTCGACCGTGGCTCCCCCTACGCGGCGCCTAGCTTGCAGACGGCATGCACATCAAACGCTGTTGCCGCAAATCGCTTGCGCTGGTCAGCTGGTATTTCGATCATTATTTATCATGTTACATTATTACTATGCTGCTGAAACATAACGAGAAGACATGGAAATGATGTTGCGCTTCCGTGGCTTTTTTAGTGGCGGCGAGACACTGAAAAAACTGCCCCCACCTCCCCGAAGGGAATCGTGAGAAAATGCGAATGCATTTCTTGCGCCGACAGTACATGGCGTAGTAATTTTAATGGCGTAAAGCTGGACACATCGACGCGCTCAAGTATCTCCCTTTAGGGCGCCTCTTTCAACGAACGCTTCCTACGTGCGTTCGTAATCACCTCAGGGATGTTGCCACCGCCTTCAATGCAGCACAAACGCGTTTAGAACGCGCTGTTTTCAGGCTGTGCCAAGGCAGCGCAAACGCTACAAACGCGTTTCAAACGCACTGCACTGAGGCGGTGGCGCAGGGAGGAGAGAGAGCGAACGGCGAGAGAAGGAGCGGCGAAGCACTGCACCTACCCTCTCCTATACTCTCTCGTACCACATGCGCCGGTTGCTAGGGGCGCGCGCACCCGCAGCTGTCGCTATGGGAGAGGGAGTGAGAGCGGAGAGATAACACCTGCCGGCGCGCGGACAACGCCGGATGCCTCACATAGCCCGACTAAGAAATGCATTCGCATTTAAAATATGGTTGATCCCTCCGTCATAGGAATCGGAATAACACGAAAGTAAAGCGTGCCCTTACAGAAGTAACTGAATGTTTACTGTACATTGATATAAGAGAGTTTGCACAATGTATATTGATATCTGGCAGCTATAGCACCGTTTAACATTGATACACCCACATTGATGATTGGTCGTATATATCCATCCCGACGACTAACGTCCATGTTAAATGATTACACAAAACCTTGTGGTAGCTGTAGTAGTTAACGGTGAAAGCGTAATCAGAGAACGAGGTGTGATAGCCAGAAGAGCGTCTCATATTGGACGCAGAACTTGGCCGCCATCCCGCGGCATGTTAAAATGTGATTGAACGCCACGGCCGGACCAGAGGGAAATGCAAAGCGCGTCGTGCCGCCCCCCGGCCGCGATCTTTCTCGGGGCGAGCGCCTGAGTGGGGAACGCGGGGTAACAGCCAGGTGAGGTATGTGCGCTGAACTTCTATTGAAAACGCGCTGAATGGGACGGACGTGTAACGCGTTGCACGTGTTAATCGCGGAGGCCACAGCAATGGCGAATTACTTCAGTTTACCGCTCCCAGAGGGCAACAACACCCCGCCGACCGGGAGAGTAGTAGATATGAAAGACGCGTTTGTAATGCCTCTAAAGCCTGTGACCGTGGCGCAGTGGATAGCGCGCCCGGCATCTGTGGTTGTGGACCGAGCGGTCGTGGGTTCGACGCCCGCTGACGGAAATTTTTTTCTTTGCCATCTCATCGTGTAAATTTTTTCGACGTCATTTCCGTGGCGGAAATACGTCACTGAAGTATTGGTGGACCCCGGCATAAAGTACTTTCGTGTTAATATGCCACGCGCGATGTCGGTCTTTATCGTACCACAGACGGCAGCAGATAGCTATTGGCGGAATGACGCGGAAATAAAAACGCGTTCCCGTAGCAACTGGCGCTTTGCGAAAAACCTGAATTTCTTAGTGAGTGAACGCGGCTATGCCAAGTCAGCCACTAAAGTAGGAGACGCATGCCGCGTTTTTCGCGAGCGAAAAAATCACAGCATATCCACGGAGTGAATGATGATGAGTGGGCGAAGCTGCGGAGGTTCATCCGTAAACCGTGAATCTTCCGTGAATTCTGCCCAGTACATCATCACCAACGTGAGATAGGGCGCGTTTATACTAAAGGTTCGATGATTTATGACGACTTGCAGCTCACTTTAATTTTACATGTACGCTGTGAATTTTCATTGTTTAGAAAACCATTGCTTTATAAAACATCTGGCGTCTTTCGTTAAGCAGCTGGCGTCTTCTCGTTTTGCTTTAGAAACATCTGGCGTTCTTCCGTTTTGCTTTTACAAAACATCTGGCGTCTTTCGTTGGTTTATTCCATCAATCAATGGCGTTTTGAACAAAATTTTATTGTTTAATCACGCACAGGAGAAATCTCACCAGGCACTACCTTGGAGGTAAAGAACGGCTGCTAATGGGAATGAGAGAGAGAACAAGTCGGCTTTTAGCTACCGCTGCGAATTTTTTATTGTTCAACAACGCACAGGAAAAACCTCCCACCGGCACCACCTTGGAGGTCAAAGCGTAAGACTGGTTACGGACTACGACTACGACTACGAGGGACAAACGGGTGCCGCCTTAAGGAGCTTCGCCCCTAAAAACGCGACATGCGGTAGACGCAGGCGTTGCCGTCCAACACGCCTTTCATGCAAGCCGAGAAGTGTTCCCTCCTTTACATCTATACCATGGTCGACAGAAAGAAAACGCGTTTGCAGACGACTTCACGGTACTCGGGCACGAATGTTACAAATGAATGAAATATGCGGCACTTAGGAAAGTGAGTCCCCCTCATATTATGAAATCACGTCTTCCTCCGCTTGCTTCTGAGGCGGAATGCAAAAAATCCATTGCTGTCAGTTTCACGTGTAATGCACCTAAAAGCGCAGCAAAGGTGTATTGCAAACACAAACAGACTTAAAACACGCCGTAAAAGGGGAAAAAAGAGGCGCGAAGCGTGATCCACACATGCACAGCTCGCCGTATTTTGCACCGCTATCGAGGTCGAGCCATAGAGAAAAAGATGGCTGATCCCTTTGTCAAAGGAATCGGTATAACACGAAAGCGAAACGTGTCGTCACAGAAGTAGTTGATTGTTTATGGTGCATTGGTATATGAGAGCTTGTACAATGTCGGTCACTTGATGCAACGCTTGTTGCATAGCTTGATGTGGACGCACCCACGTTTACGCCTAGTGGCACATCTCCGTACCGACGACTAACGCCCATGATCATGATTTAGCTCTTGCGGTAGCTGAAGTTGTCAAGATACACCTGGACACCGCATATGGTGAATCGCGCGCAAAGATGGCATCAACAAGCACATAGTCGATATTATGGCGGCTAGAGCAGCTTATCGATATGCACTCCTTCAAACCATCGTGAAACGCAAAGAGAAACGCGACGAGTGTCGTGTATTTCCTCTAGCCTGGCCGTTAATTCTCAGAGGACGAGCGGGGAACGCGCTGACACAGTGAGATAGCCAGGCTATGGTGGCGTAGCCAGGCGAGCGTCGGAGAGCTATTTTTTCGATATGGATGGATGCTATGAGCGAGGCTCGAGCTAAAGCCGCCACCTTGCATTGTGCCAAAGCGTTCACGATATTGCACTTATATAGGAAACGCGCCGAATGGGACGGTCGTAGCAAAGTCGCGTTGCCGGAGCTAAATGCGAGGCAACGAAGTATTGCTGTTTTTTTGCGAGCCTGGTGGCACACATGCCAGCGCCCCATTATAAAGGGATGTTCACAGCAACCATCGATCCATCCATCCGAAAGCACTGCGAGATGAAAGTGTGAAAGATAAAAGGCGCGTTCATGCCTCCGTTATGTGTTGGGCGGTAGCTCAGTGGGCAAAACGCCCGACAGGCATCATCGCGGACCTACTGCCTTCTGATGGCGCTCGTTTTGCTGACGTATTTCCGCGACGGAAATACATTATGAAAGTTTTGGTGGACCCCGGCATAAAACACTTTCAGCAGTTGTTCCGTGTACGAATACAACCGATGAGTGAAGCTCCTTAGAAACTGGACGGAAACGACTATGCGCCTGTTCTCGCTGCTGGCTTTCATGAAGGCGGTAGGGTGGGGAGCGGGTGGGTAGAGCGTCTGCTGCGCTTGGTGGCGGGAACGACTGGGCGAGTGCGTGTGCGGCGCGCGCAGCGCAGGTAGAGGGAGACAGGTGGGAGAAGCGTGCGAGCGGCGATGCGGCGGGGACCTTCGACGGCGGCGACGGAACGCCGCGCGCAGCGTTTTATTGTACTATATGAGCCTCGAAACAAGATTTCACACTTTACGTTAATTTTTAATAGCAGTACGTAGCAACAGAAACTAGTTTTAAGAAACAAGGAAAATCAATACAGCTATAAAACGTGACACAAAGAATGAAAACCCACAATCTACAGCTGCGATTCGAAGCCGGGTCTTTTGAGTGGGAATCAGGCATTCTACCCCTGCACCACTTGGCGGAGCCGCGCGCAACTCTTAAACGAGGACAGACTGCAGACTACTGATCGCAGCGCCACAAGCGGATTGACCCTATTTGAGCGTCACTTTCTGTACATTGCTGCTGCCGCCATTCCGAGCACTCCCCTGTTCAGGTACACTAGTACAGCGAAAGACACGCCGGAGTAGTGTACCGCAATGCGTAGGCCCTCATAAGGGTGTTGCCACTGTTTGAAGGGGGTGATGCCGCCGCGCCGCTCTTTTTTTTTTGGCAAAGGAGCCGATATCTAAAAAAAATGCCAGGCCTGCGCTGAAACCGCAGCACAGTCACAGCCAAAGCTGCAAGAGCGGCGTTTCTAGAGCCCGTTTTAAGCTGCCTTGGGACTACTAATACAAGTTCACTAGAAAGGTACCCACTACGCCATAAATCACAATTTTTGTGAACTTGGGAAGCACCTACTAAGCCATTATTCGTCATTCTGCGGCGAAGCGGGGCACCAGCTACACGTCTGTAAGGCATTATGTTCCCATTGTTGACGCGACGACTGATGACGATGAAATATGGCTCAGCCCTTTGTAATGGGTTGGAAGCTTTAAACGGCCCACCAGTTATGCAATTTGCATTGGGTGACGCCCGATCGCTATTTCCCTCTCCCGTCATGCTGTATAATATACGTTGACGTGGGAGAGAGACGGGGGGGGGGGCGAAGAACTTTACTGAGACCCCGAGGAAATGAATCATGCGCTTATGGGCTTCCTTGGCAACCAATACAAGTGCACTTACGAGGAACCCACTACGCTATAAATCATTGTAATTTTACTGAGACTCCGAGGAAATGGATCATGCGCTTATGGGCTTCCTTGGCAATCAATACAAGTGCACTTGCGAGGAACCCACTACGCTATAAATCATTCTAATTTTTGAGAAGTAGGGCAGCAGGCACTGTGCCATTTTTCGTCATTCTACGGAGAGCCGTCGTACCTTCTAAATGCATGTAAGACATTATGCGCACTTTGTTGATGCTGTGCCTGATGACAATGAAGAATTATGGCAGAGCCCTTTGTAATGGGTCGGAAGCATCCAACAACCTACTCGTTGCGCAATTCGCATTGTGTGATGCCTTGTGACAGAATACGCGTTGTGCGACGTTTGGTGCTTATTTTACTCTTCTACCACGCTATACTGCATATGCTAATGTGGTTCCTTCCCGACATGAAGCCTGTATAGGACCTTTTTGCAAGGCAGTTTCAAGCACCGGCATGGCTCAGAGGTTGAATACTGGGCTCCCACGCAGAGGGCCCAGGTTCGAACCTCGTTCCATCCTGGAATTTTTTTCTTATTTAGTTTTTTTTCTTATTTCGAGCGATACTGGTTACGGACACCGGCGGCGGCGGCGGCGGCGGACAACTACGGCACCAAAAACGGCCGGTGAAATGATCTCATAACAGATTTCGCTGTAAAAAGTGCCTTAACCAAACTCCGCCAAAATCAGCGGATAATGGGCAAGCTGTTGCCAGCTTCCACCAAATTGGACATGGTTCTTGTGCGCCACCATTGTGATCCCAACCGTTGTCCCCTGAACTACGCGAACCACTCTTTCCATTATTAAACGTAGCGCAAAATACGGACAAAGTAAAGTGGTAACATAGACAGCGCAGACTATCAACTGAAATTTATTGATGAACATTCACACATATATACACAAGACACGTGATGAAAGACTAAAAAAACGTGTTTTAGTGACTAGCACTCAAGTAATCTATTCGATAGGGTGCAACACTATCGATGGTCTTGCGACACATGCATCACCACATATGTAGATACAGAACGCTTCCTCAATTTCTCGCTCCGTTTTTCCGTTAAATCTTGCTAGCACACTTGCTTCCGTCAGCCTGGGCGCCCAGCAGCAGTCCCTACAATGAAGCGAAAGGTTCGAACATGGTGGCCCATTCAAAGAGGCTCTGTGGTCAAATAATCTATTATTTAAGCAGCGCTCTGTCCGCCCGATAGAGCTTTTCCCACAGGACAAAGGTATGTTGTAGACCACTTTCTTACCACAGTCAACTAACTTTTCTCGATGCTTGATGTCGCACCTGTTGTTCTCCCGACCTTGCCTCTGTAACTTCTTATGCACCGCCGGGCAAAGCTGGCCCAGCTTCATTCCACCTGAAAAAACACATTACACCCATACCCGGCCCCTACCTTTTTCAAACGATGAGACACCCGGTGAAGGTACGGAATACAAACAAAAGGACCGCTGTCGTTTTCTGAACGCTTTTGTGACCCTCTCATTTCCTTCTTCATTTTCTGGTAAAGCCTTTCTCCAAGGAAGGCCAAGTGGCGCTCCGGGAACCTCGAATCCCTAAGGCGCTCCACCTGTCTTGCGAAACTCTCTTCCATGTGATGTGGACACGACTTCCTGAGTGAAGCCTTCAGGCAGGACACCGCCACCCCATCTTTCACAGCCTTCGAGATTCCCGAACGGTAATTAATCAAGACCTTCGCGCTACGGGAAGCATACATCCAACATACATGACTCGCCAAAATCTTAAACACAGGTCCAAGAACTGTATGCGTCCATTATTCGGCACTTCACATGTGTATTCAAGTCCGCCCCCTAATTCTTTAAACACTTTCAAGACATCCACCCTCGTATCCACGCACCTATAGTCCTCTACCAACACCAGGTAATCATCAATATACCTAAACATTTTATTTACAACACTTTCTAAAGCACATTCCAATGCACGATCAACCCTGCCCAAAAATATTTCACTCAAAACAGGTGCGACACATGATCCTATACAAATCCCGGACTACTGATTCAAAACACCACCTTCCCAACAAATTACTGTAGAAGTGAAGTACGCAGCCAGAAGTTAAAAGAAGGCACTTGTCGACACACCACACCTTTGCCGGAATTCCTGCTCGTTATTGTCATCCCTGATGCAATTTCTTACACTCACAAGTAGCGTCCCATGCAGCAATGAACAGAACAAGTCCTTCACATCTATACTGAAACCAGACAGTACCTTCTCACAGCCTTCCTTCAGGAACTCTGTTACCTCCTCGGAATTCTTTACACGGAGCGGGTCCATCATACATAGGGACGATAGGTGTTTCTGAAGATAGCCAGACACTTCGCATTGCCAGGTCCCGTGTTCCGACACAAAGGCGACACGGTCTCACCGGCTTGTGCGTCTTCACAGTGAAAAACATCTGTGAAACAGAGCCCATCACAGGCCAGGTATGGGTGTAATGTGGTTTTTTCAGGTGGAATGAAGCTTGGCCAGCTTGGCCAGCTTTGCCCGGCGGTGCATAAGAAGTTACAGAGGCAAGGTCGGGAGAACAACAGGTGCGACATCAAGCATCAAGAAAAGTTAGTTGACTGTGGTAAGAAAGTGGTCTACAACATGCCTTTTTCCTGTGGGAAAAGCTATGTCGGGCAGACAGAGCGCTGCTTAAGTAATAGATTATTTGACCACAGAGCCTCTTTGAATGGGCCAGCATATTCGAACCTTTCGCTTCATTGTAGGGACTGCGGCTGCGCGCCGAGGCTGACGAAAGCAAGTATGCTAGCAAGATTTAACGGAAAAACGCAGCGAGAAATTGAGGAAGCGTTCTGCATCTACATAAGTGGTGATGCATGTGTCGCGAGGCCATCGATAGTGTTGCACCCTATCGAATAGATTACTTGAGTGCTAGTCACTAAAACAAGTTTTTTTAGTATTTCATCACGTGTCTTGTTCCTTGTGTATATATGTGTGAATGTTCTTCAATAACTTTCAGTTGATAGTCTGCGCTCTGTATGTTACCACCTTACTTTGTCCGTGTTTTGCGCTACGTTTAATAATGGAATATTACCAACTCGGCCAGCAAGACGTCCTTCTGAACCACTCTTGCTGTACACAAGGGCTACCATGACTAGATTTACTCTGTGATCTGCAAGGTTAGCAGTGGCTTGCCGTGTATTCGAAGCCGCAGCCTGTGCACAAACTCAGCCGTTATGTCTACAAACTCATCGTTATGTAGACATAACGCTGAGCAACGCTGCCGCGAGTTCACGCGAAGGAGGCTAGGGCGCACGACTAGCGAGCGCGTCTGCGTTCGGGCGCACGGACGCGTCCCGTATGCAGGCTTCCTGCTCGGAATGCGTGAACGTAGCTACGACACGTTCGGTTGTTTATGGATTCGCAAACGCATTTTTCTTATAGTGCTTATCCACAAAACAGTTTGTCGCGTATACATGTAATCTAGTTCCTTATTTGACAATACCACTGACGGACTGCTCACACAAGCGTCACCAAACGCTGAAATCCTGCTGACATCCATTATCAATCGCTTGTGTGAGCAGTCCGTAAGTGCTATTGTCAAATAACGAACTAGATTACAGGTATTCGCGATAAACTGTTTTATGGATAAGCACTATCAGAAAAAGAAACATGGTTGATCACTCCATCATAGGAATCGGAATAACAAGTAAAGCGTGCCCTTACAGAAGTAACTGAATGTTTACTGTGCATTGATATAAGAGAATTTGCACAATGTATATTGATGCCTGGCAGCTATAGCACCGTTTAACGTGGACGTACCCACTTTGATGATTGGTGGTACATCTCCATCTCGACGACTAACGTCCATGTTAAATGATTACACAAAACCTTGTGGTAGCTGTAGATGTTAACGGTGAAAGCGTAATCCGGGAACGAGGTGTGATAGCCAGAAGAGCGTCGCATATTGGACGCAGAACTTGGTCGCCATCCCGCGGCATGTTAAAATGTGATTGAACGCCACGGCCGGACTAGAGGGAAACGCAAAGCGCGTCGTGCCGCCCCGTTAGCGCGGCCGCGATTTTTCTCGGGGCGAGCGCGTGAGCGGGGAACGCGGTGTTACAGCCATGTGAGGGAGGCGCGCGTCGCAGAGCTATTTTTGGTTTGGATTAGCGTGATCCTATGAGCAAGGCCGACGCTTTTACGACGCTGGCGCTAAGGTCGCCACCTCGCGGTGTGTTAAGGCATTGAAAACATTAAAGGGGCCCTCCAACACTTTTTTTGAAGCGCCTACATCGCTGCTGACCGCATCAACGCATAGTGGTGCTCGCCAGAACTATTGCGGGCGGAAATGACGAAGATGAGCGCTGGCCTATGATTGGATAAATGTAGCGTTAGAAGTAATAGCGGCGTTGCATCACAAAAGGGGATATTGTTGGGTTTAGTTTTTCTTAAGCATGCTTTTTTCACTGAACACCAACTAGACAGACGATCTTAGACATTTCAGCTTTAAAACTGCAGCGCCCGGCAAAGAATGCGCCGAACGCCACGGCGCTGGAGGGAAACGCGCTCGGGACGCTCCAGGCGCCGTTGTTTGTAGAAACTGATGGCATCTTCGACAAATCGCACTGGTGCGCACCGGGGCGCCCTGGTGCGCCGTTTCGTCCAATCGTCGTAGCGCCTGGGTGCCCCGGTGCGCACCGGTGCGATTTGTCGAAGATGGCATGAGGGGCGATCGGAGATTTCTGTTCGTTCGCGTTCGTTCTGCGGTGCCTACGTCACAAAAGTGAGAGGAGGCGCAGCTCTCCCGCCTAGAACCGCCGAGAGGAAGAGAACAGCCAATCGTGAAGCGGAGAGCTTTCCGGAAGTAGACGCGCATCCTGTGACGTCGGCACGGGGACCGTGAAGCGTTTCTCGCCTTTTAATAAATATAATTACTTTACAGAAAATTATTGCTTTTGCTTCTCAAGCTCAAACACTCTTTCAAACAGCAACAGCTTTGAGTGATGATATTTAATAATGTTAGTTTTTTTGACGTCGTCGCTAGATGGTGTCGCGCACGCGAAAAAAAGAGAAAAGTAGCGGCTGACGCAGTTTCAAAATGTCGTCCCATCGCAACGTCTGCGTTGCTTCTCGGGTGTCTGATCGTCAAAAGGAGCTTCTGCTGGCTTTTGTGAAAGAGCACCCACAGATCGCGACGCTGTCGTGCCCGCTGGAGCCGTCGTTCACGAGGGAGGACCGGGAAGACATGTGCCAGGAGCTGGTAGCGCTTTTGAACGAAGTCCCTGCGCGTAACACCACAGCCTTGTCAAACTCCGAGAGCAGCAGAGGTGAGCGCGAGCACAATTGTATTGTGGTCGGTAATCTTACGTGCTTTACAGCGGCACCGGAGGCGGCCAGATTACGGGTTAGCGCGGCCGCGTCGTGCTTGACAGGGATCGCGCGGGTCGACGGTACACGAGGCCCAGAGTTCGGGTTATCTGAATCGGTAAGCACTGGCTTAGAATATCATTGTTAGTTGTATGCTGCGAATTAGTGTGCTCATTTGCTTCGAGCCATTACACGCTGTCAGTTTTACTTTTTCAAACAATATCGAGTGAATCACCCGGCCGCCGCGTTGGCTGAGGTGCTAACATGTTGCGCCGCTCAGAACAGAAAGCAAAACAGCCACATTTGCGGTGATGACGAAAGAACAGCCGCGAACTATATTTCGAAGCTCATTAGAGCACCCTACGTGTTGCAACCCATTTCTCAGACCCTCGAGTCGAGTGAGGTGCGTAGCCAGTAGGCTTGCCTCCCCCTACCCCTCACTCCGAAGTCTGTGTGTCATAGCATGCCGCTGTTGAAACATTCTAATAAAACATTGCTATTGTCCACTTCCACTCCGTACTTCTTATTGCACTCAGTGTGTCAATCAAGAAACCTCTTACTATAACAGGTGAGACCTGCTCCAGCTGCTGCTGGTGTGGCTGAAGAGGATGTGGCCCAGCATCTTCCCCGTGCCCCAACACGTAAGTTTCGCTGATGTTTTTGATTAACTGTAGATGTTGTTACATGCTCACAGGTGATGCTCATGCGTGCAGGTATATGTTTGTGAAGAGATGACATCTGTGGGCATAAAGACAAAAAGCTGCACAAAAAAAATTTGGCAAACGGTTGCAGGAGCTAGTTGTATGCATAACTGTCAGATGGAATAAACAGGTGTCCTGCCTTGCAGTTATGGTGAAATGTAGCAAAAAAGTTGCATTGCAAAAATGTTTAATATCTTGAAATGTTTCCCTATTTTGTCAATTGCTTCAAAAGTGAAACTGAAAATGTGCTATTGCTAAATATACTGTTCAAAAAGCAAGCTCGTTATATAACTTCTTCACATAGCCATCATACACAAATGCACATGTTTGCACCTGTGTTACACATGCTTGCTGTACGTTTTGCATGCTGCAGCAGCTAGGGTTTCGGAAGGAGATTGTGTCAGTCATCGCGTAAAGCCGGGCAAACGATTGTGCAGCCCTGAAAAGGGCTGTTTGGTTGCTTCTCATGCAGAGGTGGTTAGAGGTGTGAGATGCGTTTGATGAGATGAGCGAAAATGAATTCCGGCACCGCTTTGGTCTGTCCAAACGAAGTGCGTTGGTTGTGCGGTGAACCAAGCACCATTCATGGATGCCGTTGGTTCAGTGGATTTTCAACAGAGAGGAAATTGTTGCACACACTGAAACTCTTCACGAACAGAAGCTTCCAGCGAAGAGTCGGTAGCAGGAAATTTATAGATGATAATGGCAACACATTTCTTGGTTTCCAGCTTATGCCGCAGCTGCGAGATGTCGGCAACCGGCAGGCCAAGGCGTTGGAGTTACTAGCCGCAAACACCAGGCGGCAGGGCCAGGCATCATTGGAAAGCTGCGCCAGGTTCAACTTCTCGGTGACGTGGTCCACGAACAGCAAGGCGTTGGTACCCTCGCCCGGGCCCTCATTGCAGCGGAAGCCACCTGCACAGTGATTTGTAAAGACTAGTTGTACATATATGTAGATTCATTTTGTAGTACATGCACATAGTGCACTGTAGTGTATCTTTATGTTTATAGTGTATACGTGTAGAATATTGTGGCACACTGTACGTTTTCTATCGATTTTTACACATCATAGAAAAAAAGAAAATCGTTAGTGACTGGTCTAGATTGCACAAAAATTTTGAAATATTGCAAGACCAAAAAATAGTTTACGTACACGTGCTCTGTTGCTTAGAAGTGTTTAGACAACAAGGTTGGGTACAAACAGAAATTAATAATAAAGAAAGACATATCAGAAACCAACAACTTGGATTTTTTAGCGAGTTCGATTAATACCGGTTCGACTGTGCCTTGTTTTCATGTAATACAATGACTTTCGTGCTGCGAGACGCGTGTGTTGCTGCAGAGGAGCAGCAAGCACTTATTTATTTTGCTTTTTATGTGCACTGCTCGCGATTCTTGTAATAAAATTTCAATTCTGACACCACCCATGTTGTTCACTTCATTTACAAGCACAATTCTTGTTGCACTAAAGCTACCGCATGTTGCTGTCCTGATTCAAACAGCTTTTTCAGGTTACCACTTTGGCTGTGAATGGCACAATGTGCCATTCACAGTTGAGCTCTCACTTGTGCTTAGTGTGAAGCGCCATATTTTACAACCTGGTCGAAGTATTTCATCAGGATGGCGTTGTGTGACAAGGGGGCATAGGTCGGCAAACTCACTCATGAGTCGACTCACTGAGATTCAGATCGAGCTGTGAGTCCAGGTGTGTAATACATTGGTGAGTTCGAGTCCGGTTGAAAAACTTTCAGTGAGCCTGAGTCCAAGTGAATCCGTTTGAGGAAAATTTTGGTAAGTCTGAGTTCGAGTGAGCCCCAAGGGCAAAATATATTTCATGAGTGAGTCATGCTGAGCTCTACATTTTTTGCCGACCTATGCAAGGGGGTTATTCATTGATAGGAGAACCCTGTTTCATTGATATGTGTAGCAAACATTTGAAGTGTAGTAAAAAAAACAGCCTTTTGTTCATCCCAGTGACAAACACAATGAACAAAGACAAACACGCACCACACAATGC
This sequence comes from Rhipicephalus sanguineus, assembly GCF_013339695.2. Lineage (NCBI taxonomy): Eukaryota > Metazoa > Arthropoda > Arachnida > Ixodida > Ixodidae > Rhipicephalus > Rhipicephalus sanguineus. Next base: position 206,344,552 of record NC_051177.1, read on the forward strand.
TGCCGAGGTCGTTGCAGGCGGCGGTGTACTCTGCGCAGGTGCTCGGCATGCAGGGCCTGTGGTCCTCGAAACAGGTGCACTACGCGGTTGCGCTGCTGCGGGCTCCCGTTGTGGTGGTGGTGGTAGGTCAGCTGCTGCTGGCAGCAGCTCAGCATCGTCGGTGTCGTCATCGTGCCCTTCGAGAACAGGCTCATGTGCCGCCAACGCAATATCGTGCAGAGCTGCACAAGCAGCAATCATGGTGGCTGCTCGATCGGGATTGTAGAGCAGGGTCCGATAACGCTGTAAGCTTTGGAACCTGCTCTTTAGGACCCCGATGCACATCTCCACAACAGTGTGCATGGCGGTGTGGGCTTTGTTGTAGTGGTCCTCAGGGGTGCCAGGAGCTGCTCGTCCGGGCACTGGTGTCAGGAGGCATGATTCTAATGGATAGATGGAGTCTCCTGCACGAGGGCGGCATGACAGCTGTAGTGATAACGTGTTGAATGTGGCAAGCATTGACAGCACTTACCAAGCAAGCCGCAGTTTTGCCTCCAGGTGCTGACGGAGAGGGCTCCCCCACCATACGCACGAGTCATTACATGACCCCAGGAAACATGGACTGACATCCAGAATCCAGAGGTCGACATCACATCTCTGCAGAATTCAATTCAGTCAAAATTGTACCCATAAAATACCTTGGGTACAATGTTGGGTATTATGTTAATGTAACTACATCGTCTGCACTGTTACTGTTAAAACATAGCTATGAACAAATCATCGACAGGGTAGGACTTGTACAATAAGTTCTAACACGCGGACAATGCAGTGTCAAAGGGTAGTCTGCATGTTTACTGCTTGGAACAACCCATCTTCCAGCCACCAAAGCCTTTTAACCAAATTACTGCTGTATGTTTAAGGCAATGTATCACAAAATACCTACAACATGAAAAACTTGCGACTGAAAAACGGGTTATGAAACAATGCGTATTTAATGTACGTGTATTGATCCATGTAACGTCCATCACGACAATGAACAATAAGGACATACTACGGAACATTCTGGGAGCGCTAATCTCAACAAATACAAATCGAGAATCAAGCTTCGGGTACACATGGCGAACGAGCAACGGTAATATTATGCACTGCGCAGGCCGCTGAACCAAAGTGTACCCCGCGTCGCATGATTTCATCGCCTTTCCTAAGCGAAATGCCCTGAAACGAACCAATTCCCGTTCTAGATAGATCGAAAATATCGCTCCCACTATACTCAATTGCAAAAGCTTCAGTAAAGCGGAAAGTTTAAGCAATATAAATGAAACTATTAGCTACGCATATAATGCATGAATAATACTCACGATCAACATGCTGAATGCGTAGAATCCCTTCCGCGACATGTAATGCGTCGTGTCCTCGAAGCTCAGGCCATGGGGCTTCTGGATTGCGATGAGCGTACCATCCACGCACCCAACCACAACGGAAATCCGCCCGAGCCGCGCGAACGCCGCCTTTGTTTCGCTGTTCACGTCTGTGGTCTCCGGAAAAGGCCACCCACCGTTTTTGCCCGCGAACGACAGTAATGGCGTGTTCCTGACGGACGACTGCGACAGGCCGATGATTTCCTCCCTGCCGAAAGCTCGCTGGAAGCATCCGATCGCAAAAAATCTCAGCGCGCACAACACCTTCCGCTCTATTTAAATCCCACTGGTTCGTTGGCACCCGATGACGGGGCCGAGTTCGTCGGACAACCAAGGTACAGTACGTTTAGAGAAACGAAAGCGACGCCGTAATTCACACTCGCTCATTTCTTCAAACGCATTTCGCACCTCCTACCATTCTGCATCTGCTTCGAGAAACGCCAACGTAGCAAGGAAGCACCGTTGCAAGCGCCATTTTCTCAAAATCAGCTGTTGCGGCAGCCGCAACCGCCGCATCACTCCAAATACATGCCGTGCGACGCCGTTGTTCGCTCGAGGGAACGCGCGCGAACGGTCTCGCTCTCCGTTCGTTTGTAGCAGACGACATGCTCGTTATGGCGCGGCATGACTTCACCAAAAAAGAAAACATGAAGGAAAAAAAGAAATGGCCACGCCCCTTAGAGTGGCGTGAGCTCTCCGGCTTCAGCCAATCACGTGCGCTCATCAGAAAGAACGCGAACGAACGGCGCAGAACAGAGATCTCCGATCGCCCCCCTGAAGGGAAAAAATGTAAGAGCGTTGATATAGACGCCGTCGCGACAAGAAACGCGACTAAAACTAGAAAACATGATAGAGGCGTTCACGATCTGCCTCGTTTCGGACGCGCAGTTCACTCTTAATGCACCACATTGTTTGTTACTATCGCAACGGCGTCATCAATACGTTGGAAAGAACGGCCAACATTGTATGCAAGCTTCCCGTACGTAGGATCTTTCAGTTCATTTCATTGGGGCGCCATCAGACGTCACAGGGCGAGTGAAACGTGGTCAGGTGACCCCGCGAGAATCGAGTTGAGGGTAGGCCTCCATTTTATTGTATTTTGAGTGTTCTAGGCTGAATAACTTGAGACTGCGTGCCCCTACCGCTGCCGTTCTTGCTGCACCAATCTATTCAGCCTCCAGTTTACGCAACCCGAAAGTAAAAACTGTAAAGCAATGAGGTCAGGAAAAGTGTTAGAGGGTCCCTTTAAACTTCTATTGAAAACGCGCCAAATGGGACGGACGTGTAACGCGTTGCAGGTGCTTATCGCGGAGGCCACAGTAATTACGAATTACCTTACTTTACCGCTCCCAAAGGGCAACACCATCCCGCCGACTGGGAGAGTGGTAGATATAAAAGGCGCGTTTGTAAAGCCTCTAGAGTCTGTGACCGTGGCGCAGTGGATAGCGTGCCGGGCATCTGTTGTTGTGGACCGAGCGGTCATGGGTTCGATGCCCGTTAACGGAACATTTTTTTCTTTGCCATCTGATCGTGTATATTTTGTCGACATCATTTCCGTGGCGGAAATACGTCACTGAAGTCTTGGTGGACCTCGGCAAAAAACACTTTCGTGTTAAAATGCGTTTGATACAGTGTTGTCATGTTTGTGATGTATGCGTGTAGGTTACAATTTATGGGTGTCAGAGCTATGCACACGGGACGTATGACGGTGAGAGAGTACATTTATTTACTTATTATTTATTTATTTATTTATTTATTTAAATACTCCCAATCAGGGTGTCGGAACGAAATGTTTTTCGTTTCGGTTTTAGTTTCGTTCCACCGCAAAAAGTTCCGTTCCGTTTCTGTTCCGAAACGAAAAAAAAAAACGTTCCGTAACGGTTCGTAACGTTTTTTTTTGTATGCAATAATTCGAAGTTAAGGTAATCATAAAAAACATTGGACTTAGTTACTTGCCCTCCTCTTAAGAAAGTGGGACAGAGGTAAAACACGTTCTTCCCACGTTCTTCAGAGGTGCGGAAGTAAG
>NC_051177.1:206348074-206362954 GCF_013339695.2 Rhipicephalus sanguineus
ACTTAGGAAGCTGGCTCCTGCGCATCACTTAGTCTGCCGTGTACCGCGCATCATACTGATTCAAGAAGTTCCGCCTTAGTCAATGACCGCAAAATAAAACACAAAGCACGGGCACACACAAAAATCAACCGCATCAGCACAAACACAACACCACGCCATGACCAGGTTGTATGCAGCGCGCCGCCATGTCAGGAAAGAGAAATGTGGGAGGCATAGAGTTAATATCCCCACGATGCTTCACACTGACGCTAGCAATGTGGGTCTGGGAGCTGTGCTAGTGCAGCGGCAAGAGGACACGGAAAGAGTCATCGCCTACGCAAGCAGAACGCTAACACGCGCAGAGGCTAATTATTCAACAACAGAGAAACAATGCCTCGCCGTGGTATGGGCAGTCATGAAATTTCGCCCGTATTTGTATGGCCGCCCCTTCAAAGTTATTAGCGACCATCATTCACTTTGTTGGTTGACTAATCTTAAAGATCCCACCGGCCGATTAGCGCGTTGGAGTCTGAGGCTGCAAGAATTTGATATGACGGTCGTACACAAGTCGGGGAAGCGACATATGGACGCCGACTGCCTGTCTCGATCACCAATACAGTCGGCTTCTCTACCCGATGAGGATGAAACTGCATTCCTTGGTGTCCTCGACACGTTGACGATCGCCCAACAACAACGTGACGACCCTGAGTTGCTTGGCTTAATTAATTACTTAGAGGGACAATCTCACAGTGCACCCAGAGTTTTTGCACGAGTATTGCCGTCGTTTTGTTTACGGAACAGCCTCCTTTACAAAAGAAACTTCTCGTCGATTGGACCTCCCTATTTGCTCGTCATTCCTGCAACCCTTCGTACTGAAGTGCTTCAAGCATGTCACAACGAGGTGACTTCTGGTCACTTAGGCTACACGCGCACATTGGCAAAAGTTCGGCAAGGATACTACTGGCCAAGGCTTACCACAGCCGTGAAGCAACACATTCGTACTTGCCTCGACTGCCAGCGACGCAAGTCGCCTCCGACGAAACCAGCCGGCCTGCTGCAACCTGTCCAAGTACCACGAACACCATTTGCCCAGATCGGAATGGATATTTTGGGTCCACTTCCTACTTCTACTGCAGGGAACCGCTGGGTTATCGTCGCAACGGATTATCTGACCCGGTACGCCGAAACAAAGGCAATCCAAAGAAGCACAGCGGCAGAAGTCGCGAGATTTTTCATAGAGAATGTTGTACTGCGACATGGTGCCCCAGCCGTCGTGATTACAGACCGCGGAACCGCATTTACGGCAGCTCTGTTAGACCATGTCTTGATGTTAAGTGGCACGACTCATCGTAAGACAACTGCCTACCACCCGCAAACGAACGGATTAACAGAGCGCTTAAACAAGACTATTGAAGACATGCTTTCAATGTACGTGGATGCCCGACATAAAAATTGGGACGAAATCTTACCCTATATCACGTTCGCGTACAATACAGCTAAACAAGAAACGACTCGCATGACTCCATTCAGCCTCGTTCACGGACGGGAGGTACGGACGATGTTGGATGCGATGTTACTACACGAATGGGACGACATTGACACGGACGCCGACGTGTTTACTCAACGGGCGGAAGAAGCTAGGCAGCTCGCATGATTACGGATCCGCCAGCAACAAGACTACGATGCAGGCCGCTATAATGCCGACCGAAGAATAGTAACCTACGCAACCGGCGACCGAGTGTGGGTTTGAACGCCCATACGGAAACGTGAACTGTCTGAGAAACTGTTAAGGCGATACTTCGGGCCATATCGTGTATCGCGACAGCTGAGTGACGTAATCTACGAGGTCGTCCCCGACAGTCCCTATTGCACAAGGCGTCGCCAGCACCGGCCTGAACTTGTGCATGTCGTACGCATGAAACCGTATGTCACCGACTGACTGTGCACTTCCATAAAACGGTGGTTCTGGTTTAGCATCGGGGCAATGCTCTGTTAAGGAGAGGCAAGTGACACGTGCATAAACATAAACGACGAGGAAAAGCTCCCCATAGGGCCCATGCATTGAAACCTATAACCGCATGGGTTCCGCCATGATGGAACAAAACGATCGTTGCCAGCGTTGCCAGACCCTGAGACGCCCGCTATATTTGACGGTAGTAATCAGTTTTAATCTACCAACCTAAGCCAGCTACGCGCTGTACAGAGAACATCAGCTGTGTTTTGATGCGTGAAGCCGTGTACTAGTGTACGGTTGTCTGTGCAGCTGGTCCGGTTGATAACAGTTAAGATTTCCACCTGTTTGTGCATGGTTTTTACTAGGCACTCCCTACCAAAGTTTCTCCGTTCGCTGGCACAAAGGTCACTCGACAGATTCGCAGCTCGAAGCAAAGTCCGTAGGCCGTCGTCGCGCGCTGATTCGACTTGCAATGGCGAGACACCTGTATCCACGTTCTTTTTCAGCTCATTGCTGCCGTACTTCAGCGCAGAGAGCCGTAAAGCAGAAAAATGTCGAGTGCAGCATGCTGCGGCGAATGTGAGTGAGACATCTCCCGTAAGCTTCAATCGAAACTAAAGTTACACGGCCCACGAAGCTTTATCGCCGTTAAAAAGTATTTAAAAAATCGGTTGCGACTAGTTCGTACATAACTTTCAGGGCTTGTCTCATCTCTTCTTTGCCGTCCGTCCTGGTTTGCACTGATGCACTGAAGTTTCCAGCTCGAAAGAAAAAAAGGCCTGTCACATGAAGTCGAGTGGTATGCGGCGACAGAAAACGCACACAACGGGACACTATGACAACTACGAGATACACGACGCGAACGAAGTGCCAGGGGCTTTAACACGACGCGCAAACCGGCGCAATCGGCCGCAAGCACACAATCGCGTACTCGCGAGTGTTGATATGGTGGTGCCATCTAGTTACCAGCCTGCAAACGCTCCTTTCCGCGCGCAGTAAATTGCATAAATAGCCGTCGTATTCTTTCGTAGAAGTATTCAAAATAAACACAAAACAATATCCGCAAGTTTTTAATTGTGCAGATGCTTCTTTGGGATTGATATGTGATAGCAAGAATGACAACGTTCCAAGATGTCAGCGTTCTTGTGGTTATAGATCTCGCGGCCCAGCTTTTCCTCTAGAGTCAGTACATTAACTCTATGGTGGGAGGACGACAGTGGCAACGCCAGTGGTCATGGCCTGAACAAAGTTCACTTCCGACGCTCTTGGACGTGACGTGATTTCCGCCATTGAGACAGAGCCTATGGCGAACGCGGCCTCAGAGACGCGCAATAGACATTAATCTCGGAGGTGAGGTTGTAAGATGCTGCTCGCGCCACCGCATATTTGCAGCGAGGAGGAGGGAGCTGGGAAGCAGCTGCTCGGCTCAGATAATAATAACTGCTGGGGTTTCACGACATCCCAAAAGCACGATAAGATTTTGAAAGACGCCGTGTGGGGGGCTCCGGAAATTTCGACCACCTGGGGCTCTTTACGTGCGCCAAAATCTAAGTATACGGCTGTGCTTTGCACTTGGCCCCCGTCGAAATGCGGTTCTCGGCTCATGGATGGATGGAAGAACTTTATTGTTTGTCCGGCAGATTAACGGCCCGGGCAAAGGTCTCCCATGTCGGGACGTCAAGGCCTTGCTCAAGCCGCGAATTGTTTTTGCAATACAGCACATTGTCAATCTCAATACGTGAGGTGATTCGGTTGCATCACGCATTTCACGGACCTTTTTCTGAACGTTTACGTCCGTAGCGCACATGATGTTTACTTTCAGCTTTATCATAAATGTGAGCGAGCAGCAAATTCAGCGCGAATGTTAAAGCGCAACACGCGTGGTCTCGGCTAGGTGCATCCCACGGAAGTCCAAAAATGAACTGCTATACAGTGATCACTAATTCTGCTTTTTCTTCGTGCTCGAATCAATATTCTCAGCCAGAAAAATCGTATTAAAATTTACTAATAATTTAGCAATACACTATTGAGCATTTTTTCACGATCAATACAATAGGTGAACTGCACACAAATGTAGCATTGAAAAGGAAAGCTGAAAGGGCTCGACCACTCACCACAAAAATACTGATTTATTTCCTGTCAGTCAATAAGAAATAAAGAAAAGGCATGCTCACAAAGGGTGCATTACAAATACAACACAAGTTCGTTCCTGTCTACTGAGTTTTACATTGCTCTATTAGGCATTACCAACTCGCCACTGCTTTCCGGTATAATGGTGTTTGCACAGCTTCTCCAGCATGGTGCAGCATGGTACACCGTCATTTTTCTCACCCACCATTCCCTCGATGTTTTCCACCATTCGCGCCATAGTGGGCGCAGTCTCCTAACACTACCCACTATTTCGCTGCTACTCTCCACCATCGCCCAGCATCCTTTCCACCTTACCCAGCTAACGTACACTATGCCACCCACCACTGTCCACTATAAACACCATGATTTCCAGTATACCCAGCATTATTTCCACTATATCCACCATCTTTTCCAGTATCCACCGTGGTAGTTTTTCCAATAGGGTAGGAAGTGTCGATCGTGTATTTGTTTTCACCTCGCTCAGATGGCGGCACGGCCCCGCACTGCCCAGCCTACCTACACAGCCAACACAGAGCACCGTGCGAGAGAGAATGTGTGAAAGATATAAGGCGTGTTCGTGAAGCTTCCTGCAACTGCTAAGGTAGCTTGGTCGGTTTAGCGTCGGGCGCTTACCGTCGCGGCCGCAAGGTCGTGGGTTCGATTCCCAGCGGCGGATATTTTTCATGGTTTTTTTCTTTCTCACCGATATTGGCGTCCATTTAATCAACGTCATATCCATTTAATCAACGTCATGTACGTGGTGGACACCGGCATAAAACACTTTCGTGTTAAAGACATAGAAAGGTCTCTCTCTTCGCAGTTCCCGCCGATGATGAACGTCGCCAGGCTTGGGAACGTTCCGTTCCACGAGCTGATGAGCCGCTGGGCAAGAAATGCGTTGTCTGTGAATGTCACTTAGACGAGAGGGTTATTGTTCGCAGCTACACACGTGATCAATGGTGAAACAGTGGCGATTCCCCGTGGTCGCCCTAGGGAAGAGCGACCACGGGGAACACCAGGTACGGTTTCAGCTTTGGTCCCCAACATCGCAGTGTAACTTTCCAAGAAGTTGCGAGCGAAACGATTGGAAAACACTGCATAAGCAGAGTTGCAGTGTTTTCCAATCGTTATGCTCCATTGATATGTTTGATATGTTTGACTAATCTCTAAAATTGTTTTGTTATATGGTTAGTGTGCGCCGTAAGAAGTCGTGGACGAAAAAAGGGCCTCGCGTCCGTACCAAACACCCCCGCGAGCCTAAGCCAGCGCGCGGATTTAATCTCGGAACCGACAGACGCGCACAAGGACGCGCCGATGCGGCGGCGCTGCTGTCGGCTTCGAGATTCCGCACGCGCCATCGCATCGTAAAGAAAAAAAAAGCTACGTCTCCGACGTGCCGTTGCTGACACCATGGCCTCCGAGTTTGCGGGCGCGCGGCGTGTTTTCTCCGCGCGCCCACCATCTCGGAGGCCATGCTGACACCATAGAGTTTCCTACAATACTTACTAGAGATAACTCTGGCGCTAGTGTCTATGAGAGCTGCAACGCATCGCGCTTCAGCCAGCATGGGAATGATGGGTAGTACACGGATTTGTCTAAGCTTCGTTCTTTCGGCCCCGTTTGGTTCCGCTTCGCCTGCATCCGCTTTGTCGTAAAACAAAGTTCAGGAAAAGTCAGCAGTTCCACTTCACTACTTTATCCTATTTAGGGTCACAAATTGAAATCTGGCCACGAATTTCACAACGGCCTATTCTTTTAACCGAGACGAACGCCAAACACAACAATAAACAAGTGCGTTCGAAGCCGTAAGCACGAAGATTAGGCAAATCCGTGTACTACCCATCGTTCCCATGGTGGCTGAACGATCGCAACGCCACAGTTCCCTCTAGTTATTTTAGGAAACTCTACGGCTGACACATGGCCGCCGAGATGGCGGGCGCGCGGCGTGTTTCTCTCCGGCCGCCCCAATCGCACGGAGAGAGCGTGTTCCGCACCGCGGCGCTCTTACTGAATATCGAAACGGCTGCCGCGCTGTCGACGCTGCATGTGGCGAGAAAAGAAAATGGTTTTGCGCTTTTATATAACCTCGCGCTCATTTGGAAATGTCGGGTCAAGGTGTACGAAAGGCAAAGTCAATGCTGGGGCGTATATATTCTCAAATGGGCTTTTTTTTCCTGTAGATTTGCTCCGCCCATAATAGAGCACTTATAATTGCGATGCCTCTGCAACAGATCGGAGTCTATCGTGTCTCGGAAGCAGGGAATTCATGCGGTCGGACTCGATTGTGTCACAAAAGCAGGAAATCCACGCGCAACGACGGATTTACCGGGGAAGCTGAATGGCGTGGCAGAAATCCGGACACTGCGTGGGGAGCGTTGCGATACATCGGACTCGTTGTCACAGAAGTATGGAATATCTCTGTGGCTGTGAGTGCCGTGTCGACTACGCACAGCGACGCGTTCTCTGGGGCACGGCCGGAGTGGAAAGACGCGCGTGCGTGTTTCGTGGCTGGGGAAGCTGGCTCAATAGCGTCGCTGAAGGCGTAGTGCTTCCTTCAACAAAACGCGTTCGATCTGGCGCTTCAGTGATTTAAGCACACCAGGGACGCTGGCAAAATAATGAGACGGACCTTAATTAAAAAAAGTTAACACCATCTTCCCAAAGGGAACCCTGATGGGATGCGAAGCAGCAGCGTGGCGCACGGGTGGCGTCACTGGTTGAACGGCGCTAGCGCGGGTGCTGCGGTGAGCGCTGGAAGATTCTTTTGAAGCGATGGATGGCGTAGGTCTTGTCGTTTCTTCAGACTGGACACGGGCGCTGAACCGGAGCTGGCGCGTTAGCGCCGTTCAACCCGTGACGCCACCCGTGCGCAACGCTGCTGCGTCGCATCTCATCAGGGTTCCCTTTGGGAAGATGGTGTTAATTTTTTGCGCGTGAACCGATGAGTGGGCGGTGTAGCGAGCGGCGGTCGCGGTAGGTGTTGCGGACGAACGGACGAGGCGGCAGCTGCGGGCGCTGCGGCGAGCGCGCGGCAGGCGAGGGAGAGAGTGACATCAGCGCGCACTGCGAGGGGAGCGTGTCGCCAACGCGCAGCTGCGGCGTGACCTACTTGGCGCCGCTTCAACAACTGCGGCGAGTGGAGCGCGTTGCGACGCGTTCGTACGGACGCACGGAGGGACAGCGTTACACAGGCTAGTCAAAGAGCTGCTTCGTATCTAAAAAAAAGTAATACTGCTACAAAGGAATGGATACCTCCTTACAATTATCTATATCAGGAAAATTCAGCAGTTGCCCAGCTTTTCTTCGTAAATTGGACCAAAATAAATGCACTAACAGAAAAAAAATCACAGCATATCCACGGAGTGAATGATGATGAGTGCGCGAAGCTGCGGAGGTTCATCGGTAAACCGTGAATCTTCCGTGAATTCTGCCCAGTACATCGTCACCGACGTGAGATCGGGCGCGTTTATACTAAAGGTTCGATGAGAGTTATGACGACTTGCAGCTCACTTTAATTTTACATGTACGCTGTGAATTTTCATGGTTTAATCATGCACAGGAGAAATCGCACACACGCACCACCTTGGAGGTCAAAATCCAGTGCCTATATATACGGGGTGGTCAGTGAACGGTTGTGCAGCGCGAGCGGTCGGTTTTTTCAATCAAGACGCTGCCTCGCGACGCTACCTGCGTCGGCGCCGCTGCGCCGCGAGGCAAGATAGAGGGGGGGGACCGTAGGAGAGGAGAAACATCTGGCGTCTTTCGTTAAGCAGCTGGCGTCTTTTCGTTTTGCTTTAGAAACATCTGGCGACTTTTTGTTTTGCTTTTAGAAAACATCTGGCGTCTTTCGTTGGTTTATTTCATCAATCAACGGCGTTTTGAACAAAATTTTTATTGTTTAATCACGCACAGGAGAAATCTCACCAGGCACTACCTTGGAGGTAAACAATGGCTGCTAATGGGAATGAGAGACAGAAGAAGTCGGCTTTTAGCTAACACTTACACTTCTACTTCTACTAACGTTTCCTACTGGAACATGCCAATGGCTGCTAATGGGGAATGAGAGACAGAAGAATTCGGCTTTTAGTTAACGCGCACGCTGCGAATTTTTTATTGTTCAACAACGCACAGGAGAAATCTCCCACCGGCACCACCTTGGAGGTCAAGATCTAGTACTAGCGTTAAGACTGGTTACGCACTACGACGGGAAGAACGGGTGCCGCTTTAAGGGGCTTCGCCCCTAATACTTGCCTTCAGTGCAGCCAGAAGATTCTGGCGGTGATTCTTGCTCGTGCGCGGAAACAAAATCACAGCATATCCACGGAGTGAATGATGATGAGTGGGCGAAGCTGCGGAGGTTCATCGGTAAACCGTGAATCTTCCGTGAATTCTGCCCAGTACATCATCACCGACGTGAGATCGGGCGCGTTTATACTAAAGGTTCGATGAGTTATGACGACTTGCAGCGCACTTTAATTTTACATGTACGCTGTGAATTTTCATTGTTTAGAAAACCATTGCTTAGAAAACATCTGGCGTCTTTCGTTAAGCAGCTGGCGTCTTTTCGTTTTGCTTTAGAAACATCTGGCGTTCTTTCGTTTTGCTTTTACAAAACATCTGGCGTCTTTTGTTGGTTTATTTCATCAATCAACGGCGTTTTGAACAAAATTTTTATTGTTTAATCACGCACAGGAGAAATCTCACCAGGCACTACCTTGGAGGTAAAGAATGGTTGCTAATGGGAATGAGAGACAGAAGAAGTTGGCTTTTAGCTAACGCTGCGAATTTTTTATTGTTCAACAACGCACAGGAAAAATCTCTCACCGGCACCACCTTGGAGGTCAAAGCGTAAGACTGGTTACATACTACGCTACGAGGGACGAACGGGTGCCGCTATAAGGTGCTTCGCCCCTAAAAATACCATGCGCATGCTGAAATCCCGTGCGCTCTGTTTTCTGCCGCGGTTTCCGCCACCGCCAGAAGCACAGTGAATGCGCCCTCTCCCTGAAGCCGGGCGCGCGAGGCGAATACGTTGGTTTTGCTGGGGAGCGCGACGATTGGGACGGCCGGAAAGAAACACGCCGCGCGCCCGCCATCTCGGAGGCCATGGCTGACACCTCCCCCTCTACCTACCATAGCCGCGTAGTAGCAGAGGCCGCTCATGTCCTCACACTAAAGCGGAGAAAGCGGAACGCCCTTTCGCATTCACGGCTGAAGATACAAACTCTGCCCCTCGCGTGCCTGAAAAGCTGTGTGGTATATGCATTAGCAGAGGCGTAGGTTACCCTATTACTGGGGATCGCGCACCTTGTCGTTTCTCTGCTCAAATGACGACGCCTTGAATGACAGACTCCATGATATCGAGTACCAATGTTTTGTGCTTGATGATGCTATCCTTGCGCGGAATTCAGCATGTGTTGTGTCCAGGCGTATGTTAACTACTTCAGCTACCACCAGGTTAAATCATGATTTTTGCGTAAGTAGTTAAGACAGATATGCGCCACTAGGCGTCAACGTGCGTTCATCCGCGTCGAACGGCGCTATAGCTGCCAAACACCACTAGACATTGTGCAAGTTCCCATACATGAATGTATAACAAACACTCAACTATACTCCTGTGAAGACACGGCTCACTTTCATGTTATGCCGATTGCTATGACGGAGGGATCAACCATGTTCTTTAGCACTAAGGGTGTCATACAATTTTTAGGGGCGTAGCTCCTCTTAGTCTAACCTTGTCACGTTTCCGTTGTCCGGCGTCAACGGCAGTATCTCTGTCCGGCGTAAACGGCAGATGGCGCTGTCTCATAGAAGAACATACAGACTGCAGTTGAGGGACGATATTCTAGATGGCGCTGTACACAATCCGTGTCGTCATCACCATTTCTCGTCTCATTTCCTAGATGGCGCTGGTCCAATAGAATTGTATGCAATATGGCGCTTGTGTGAATCAACACTAGACGGCGCTAGAAGTGCCGCTGCTCTCCGATTGGCTGCTGCGCGGGCTGCGCGGGGATGAGCGGGGAGCGAGCGCCTCTCTCATTCTCCTGGATCGTCGCCGTACGTGTCGGATCGTTGGTGGAGCATGAACGATGCGCAGCGGCGGGCGCTGGCTTGGCGGCAGCCAGGCGGATGCTGTGACGATGCGCGCCAAGGACGCCGCTGCGAAACGGGCTCAACGAGAAGCCGATCCCGAGACCGTGATTGCTTCAGGAGCTTCGCCCAAGCTCATCATTCACCCGTGGATATGCTGTAATTTTTTTCGTACGTTGTATAGCGTGGTGCAGGCTCAACTGTGGATGTGTGTACGCGTGTAGTTGGTGCCATAGTGCTACTAGAATGCCTTCTCGTGCATAGGAGAGTGGTCATTTGGAGACGAGGCACACAGAGTGGAGAGCAAAACTTAAGCTCTCGCTGACAGTTGCCTGAATTATCATTTCCATCTGCTAGGTTTTCATTTACATACATTTGCATAATACTTTTATACTTACGTATAAAAGCGTTAAAGTAGACAATATTGTAACTGTTGCAAACACTGATATTTGTGTGATCATTTGAGGGGTGTTTTTGGACTTTTCGGAGGGCAGGCGGCCTGTAAGGCTTTCTTACCTTTCTGTTGGTTTCTTGGGCAACCTTTTACAGGTAAGCTGTACATGGCTAGGCCAAAGCCTAATTCGTGCGTACTCTGTACGCAAAAACTACTAGCGCGTATGTGCCACACAAAATGGGCAAGCTCCACTACTCACCACCGATCTACTAGAAATGAGCAAGTCTTCCACGGGCCAAAACGCATGTGCCAGAGAAATTGGGTAAGTTCTACACTAGCCCCTGCCCCACTAAGAATGAAGAAGGGAGCAAATTAACCCAGCGATAAATACTTGGGCCATACGTTTCAGCTTCGCTCGTTAACCATCAGTACGGAGTGCTTGTGCCCTGATTTTTTCTAAATAAACCAACTTCCAAACCATATATCAATGATTGCTTGTTACGCTGCTAAGTATTTTTTTTGTCAGTTATTCTCCACTTTCAGCGCATTTTGTAAAATGAAGAAAAACGTTACACTTACGGATCAGAACCAGAATAGATTCCTTCGTATACGGCATAGGCGCCTATGTTCATCACAATAAGACCAGGTATAATGAGATCCTGCGTGGAGAAGCAATGAAAGAACTTTGACACCTCTTCAATATTTCGCAGCAAATGATTTCGTCATGAAATCTAAAGTGAAGTTCGATAACTTCAAGCGTGTTTTTCCAAGCGACATTTCATCATGGCGTTTAATTGTCGTACGTACCTAGATAACACCCATGATTGATGCAGCGCTAAAATAAAGACTAAGACTAAAGGAACACAGAGTGCACAGGACGGGCGCTGGACAGCGCCCGTCCTGTGCACTCTGTGTTCCTTTAGTCTTAGTCTTCGTCTTTAGCGCTGCATCAATCATGAATGCATTCCAACTAGCCCAACTTTCCACTCTACTCCTAGATAACACAATTCCTCGAGTAAAAAAGTCTTACGATTCATCAAAGCGTGCAGCAATGCCTACAATAGCCGGAAAACGCAATGTATCTCTAATACCTGCATTCCTCTTATTTACCTCTTGAAAAAATATGAACGAGCAGTTTTTACACGAATAGTATGACACTTTATGGGTCCGCAGTCGACGTAATTCGGCCATTGATGGAAGACTTTAGCGGCCACTAGCGCAGACTTGGCGGGAGACGCCCTCTGCCAGGCGAAGCGGACACAACAGGCAAAAGCTGTGCGCTAGGCGTCCGCTGTGAATATACATCACTAGTTCCTGGAAATGGCAAAGGCTAAGAGTATTTGCCACGCTACTGGCTACAGCAACACTCGCAAAAGGTCTCCACGCACCCTCTTTCGCTGATTTGCAGCAAGAAACTACAATATGAATAGGCGTCGGTCGCAGTCGGTCGCAGTCGTCCCACGAGAATAGTTAGCTATGTCAATCGAAGGCGCGCTTCGTGTGTCTTGCTGTTCACATCAACATTCCTTGATGCGAACTTTCACTACGAGTGCACTTTTAAAAAAAGGTGAGCGAAAATGGAGCAACGGGCTGCGTTACACTTCGGGGCAGCGACTTTCTCCTTTGCGGACGGCTTACCCGTCGTGCCCTCTTGCAGCAAGCGCCAGCGGAGAAACGTTGCTTCTCAACCACGTGGTTTTGCGCGCGCGCGCATGCGCACATCGAGTTATGGCGTGATTCCGTGATTCCATGCTGCGGAGAGCGGCCGCCCTTTCTCGCTCACTCGGCAGCCACAGACCATCCAGCACTAGCCGGCCTTGGCAAATCACGTGCAATTACTTGTACCTAGGATTGATGCGAGCAATACACGAGGGACGTTCATTGGTTTTGTTCTATGTGTTGAGTAACGTCTGTGGCGCTTGGTTTATTTTTTCTGTTTTCTTTTTATCGCATGGCGTGAACGCGATGCGCTGCATACTTTCGTGTGTCTTGTGTTGGTTCTATACGTTTGCGCACGATCTGCTTGTCATAAAAACAGTAATTCCCGCTTCACAAAACAGTCTTGTTTTAATGAAAACCTTAGACTGTACACCAATAATTTGATTTTTTGTTTGCCGTTAACATACTGGGCAAGCGCACGCGTTTTTAGTTTTGCGCAGAACTTATAGCACTATCAATACAACAAGGATTATAAAGAAGCATGAAAGTTAATTTTTTCAATATTTTAGCAAACAGGATACCACTGGACAGTGCATAGGTGAAAGTACGATAATATATAATTGCTGGAGTTTTACGTGTCGAAACCACCATATGAATATGAGGCACGCCGTAGTGTGGGACTACAGATTAAGTTAGATCAACTCGGCCGCAATTCTTTATAGTGCACCTGAACATAAGCATATGGGTGTTCTTTGCATTTCGATCCCATCGAAATCTGGCCTCCGAAGCCGTATTTTACCGTTAAACTGCATCATAATTGCACACATCTGAAAAATAAGTCAATCACTTCTGTCAATTAAGCCAAAATTCTCAATCACATGCGTTTTGGATTACGCATGCCATCACTGAGAATTAGGACGGGCTTATGCACGCGTGCAGTATGGATC
This sequence comes from Rhipicephalus sanguineus, assembly GCF_013339695.2. Classification (NCBI taxonomy): domain Eukaryota; kingdom Metazoa; phylum Arthropoda; class Arachnida; order Ixodida; family Ixodidae; genus Rhipicephalus; species Rhipicephalus sanguineus. The sequence goes on from NC_051177.1 coordinate 206,361,231, forward strand.
TCTCGTTCTCAGGCATTTACTTTGGCGTGCAAAACTCAAACACAAAATGGGCTTCTAATGACAGCTATGCACAGTAGGTAATCACTAACACTCTCACTCACCTTTGTGAAAAAGTGTATTCCAAATCCGACGCAAGACTAACCACCGCCAGAACGAAAACTGCGCAGTTGTCGAACAACGGCCGCAATTTCACACGCCAGGCGAATACCGCGACGTAACTGTTCCAGAGTAGTATGTAGGTACAGCGCGCTAAAATATTGCAGAACACGTTGTGGGGCTAGCGTTCTGTTTCATAATTCGCGCGGTGTAGCGCTAGTTTCTCTACTCAGATAATCGAGCCGACGAGACGCCAAGGTTCACTGACATCGCTCTCGAAAGACCACCGTCAGGTGCAAGGTCATCTTATCTTGTTTCTTCGCACGACCCGCGTTGTAACGTGGGTATACACAATAGAGACGCCCGTTACCGCATCAGAAGCATTGTAATTGAAGGGCTAACAGTTGAACGAATCCAGGCTCATCGTCATACTTGTGGTCAACGCTTATATAGAATGTGAATAGGTCTCAACGCCAAACACTCAAGGAAGTCGACTCGACGAAGGCGAGAGAATCTGGCCTGCAGGCTGCGCCCTCCCACAGTAACTATTGGCCTGGAGGAGTAACGGAGTCGCCCTCTATCGGACGCGCCTCGATTGCGTGCTAGGCAGGATACCGCCGGCGCGCTCCCCATAGGTTTTGCTGTCGGCGCCCTACAAAAACACCTCGCGGAAGCCCTCCAGGACATTTCTGTAAGTACTTTCGAAATGAACTGTGTTCTTTACTGTCAAAATAATCATTTTCGACGAACTGAAAGCAGAAGGTAGTCTACAGTCGCTGTCTCTGCAGAAAACCGAGCACCCGCTTCACGCTGTCACCGCGTTGGAGACCCCTGAACCGGCTTCTTGCGTGAAAGGTAGTCACTCGCTGAGTGCAAACTATGTGAAATATCTCGTTAGAGTAGACTGCCTGTATAACCAAACGGAGCATAACAGAAAGAATCCTCAAGCCAGCGGTCGCACGGGTTCGCGACAACTGACGGTGCCTCTGCACGTATGAGCGTCTGCATGTATGTTCGTACTGATGGTTTCGCTTTTGCTACGAGCGTGTTTTGGCACCGCGCTGTGAACGTTAGGCCGCAAAATATGAGAATTTATGTAGCTTATGAAGCAATGCATGCCTCATCAAATGGGAAGGTTGCCCGTCGGCGTCCCGCGTCGGCGGCGCCAACACGAGTGATGCAAAAAATAATCGTCACGTGATGGTGTCCCCATATGACGTCATCATGACGTCACAGATCGCAAAAATATGTAGCGTCATTATGACGTCACATACTGTGACGTCACATCATGATGTATTCACACGTTATGGTCGCTTTGCATTGCCTCCGTGATCGGTCACGGAGGCCGTGTAAAACCGCGTTAGGTGCAGAACGCTTTTGGAGGGGGGCGCGGGAGAATCAGTGCATCGACTGACAAGAAGAAGATGGCTTTCGCCTTCTAGTCATCTTTAACGAATGCATAAGGGACCCTGTGCGTTTTTTTTAATTTAACGTATCTAAACAATGACTTGGGCATCTGCAGCCGATTTTGTGGACGCTGAGCACGAGGCCGACGATCAAGAGGTCACACGGGATGGTCCTGAGATGGCGCTTTTACCATCCTGTAGCAGATAAGCATCATTTGCCGC
>NC_051177.1:206363054-206398776 GCF_013339695.2 Rhipicephalus sanguineus
CGTGGTTTCTTTACTTCAGAGCTCTTTTTACATGTCCTGCTGACCACACTGTGTGCCACGTGTTGATCCACAAGGACAAATTTGAAACTTTGTATGTTCATGTACCCATCGCATGTCAGTCATGTTAACACAATCTTTTGGACAGATTACCAGTTGTTTATCATGATATTTTTTTCGATTGGCCTTGATGCGGTACCGATAGTTCAACACGTGAGCCCATAAAAGCGGCTGCATTGTAACAGGCCTACTTACTCTGACGAAGGCCGTGCCACGGCCGAAACGTTAGTAAAGGCATTTTTTCTTTCAAACGGTGCTATCTGCAAGTTATTCAATATATATAGTATCTATATATATATATATATATAATCTATCTATATATATATATATATATATATGATATTGAGTGCTAACAGACAATAACGCCAAGGAAAGTATAGGGGGTGTTATCTGTGGTATTAGAATATAAATGTGAAGAAAGTAAAGTGGACGAAAAGATGACTTGCCGCCGGCAGGGCTCGTTTAAGGGCTCGTTTATCTTTGTCTAGCAAAGATAAACGAGCCCTTAAAAAATCATCTGCTTTCCTTCATATATATATATATATATATATATTATATATATATATATATATATATATATATATGGCAGCGAGAAGCACCGTCCGGCACAGCAGCGATTGAAGCACGAGCCAAGCGTTGGCGATGCTGCTGGATGGAGGCGCATCTTCTTCCCGATCGCCCCTGCTGAAAAAGTAGCCATCCTGGCGACCTAAGAAGTTTCAGGGCTAATGGTACTGCTTGAGGCGAGAAACATGGCCGATGTTACGTCCACGCCGGCGCATGTCAACCGATCAAGAAACTGGATCGATAAGAAAATTAACTGGACAGGTTTTCTTGGAGACTGTGTAAGGCCCCTCGTACGTTGTAACGAGCTTCCAGGAGAGTCCCGTAGTTTTCTATGATACAGATAACCATTCAAGCAGGGCTTAAAGTCTCATCATCAAGTCTCCCTTCATTGCAGGGGGGGGCCCTCAGGGGGCGGCGACTTATACACATACATACAGCCCCTCCTTAAGAAATGACAGGGGGGGCCGGCCCCCCCCAAGCCCCCCGATGTTAAGCCCTGCTCACAAGAGACACTGGGGCGTACCTAGGGTCTGGAAGTGAGGTGCTGCGGTTTTCTTTCTGGCGTTGCCGCTCTTGCGAGGTAAACGTGCGGGCTAGCTGGCGGCATTCTTCGGCTTGTCGAGCAGCTTCGGAGACAGGTGGACACTCGGAAGCATCAGGACGGTAGGGAAGCAGAGTGTCGATAGTATGTGAAGGCTCGCGTCCGTAAAGGAGAAAGAAAAGCGAAAATCCGGTAGCTGTTTGCATCAAGGTATTGTATGCGAATGCTACATAGGGGAGAACACGGTCCCAGTTGCTACAGTCGGATGGTTGATTTGCGCCGTTGGCAGTCAGGACAGCACTGCACGAATTTCCGCTCGTAATTGTGCATGCCTCGCCAGTAGTAACGATGGCGAAGGTGTTCGTATGTCTTAAACCCCCGGCGTGGCCACATTGCGGATCGTCGTGAAGCGAGGCGCATACTTGCGATCGCGAGCTGCGTGGAAGGACCAGTAGCCACCGGCGGCCATCGGCAGTCTAGTTGCGGCGATGAAGCACTTGATCGCGGATGGTGAAATGGAAAGCTTGACGTCGGAGGGATCGAGATAGAGGAAAGGTGGATGTGCCAGATAGATAATCAAGAAGAGATGCGATCCACGGGTCACGACGTTGTTCGGTGGCAATGGAGTCGAGATCGAGAGATGATAAGGGGTGGACGCAAGTGTTTCCGCACGCTGGATCTGGAGGTAAAGGTCAGCGGGAGAGGGCGTCAGCGTCAGAGTGCTTGTGTCCGCAGCGGTATAGTACGCGAATGTCGTACTCCTGGATGCGGATTGCCCATCGCGCTAGATGGCCAGAAGGGACTAGACTGCCAGAACGGGCGGCCGTATAAGCACGGCCAGAACTTTCGAAGCGGCCACACCAGAACCAAACACTCTTTTTTAGTCACGCTGTAATTAGTTTCGGCTTTCGTCAGCGTGCGACAAGCATAGGCCACGACGTATTCTGAATAGCCGGGCTTTCGTTGAGACAGGACAGCGCTAAGCCCGACCCCGCTGGCGTGTGTGTGTACTTCGGTTGGAGCCTTCGGATTGAAGTGGCGACGATTAGGTGGGGAGGTGAGCAGGCAACGCAGTGTAGCGAAGGCGACGTCACATGCAGGGGACCAGGAGGACAGATTCACGTCGCCGCAAAGAAGCTGGGTTAACGGTGACATGATGGATGCAAAATTGCGAAGAAAGCGCTGAAAATATGAGCATAGGCCTACAAAACTTCGAAGTTCCTTCATGGTCGTGGGTTCGGGAAATTCTGCGACTGCACTAAGTTTTTCAGGGTCAGGTAATACGCCGTGTTTGGACACGATGTGGCCTAAGTTGACGAGCTCCTTGGCAAGGAAGCGGCATTTCTTGAGGCTAAGCTGAAGGCCAGCGTTGATCAGACAACTCAAAACTGCCTGAGGCGAAGAAGGTGCGTAGGGAAATCATGCGAAAAACCCACGACATCGTCGAGGTAACAGAGGCACATAGACCACTTTACACCTCGTAGCGTATTATGAATAAGCCGTTCAAACGTATCAGGCGCGTTCTAAAACCCAAAGGGCATGACCTTAAACTCGTATAGTCCATCAGGTGTGAGGAACGCAGTCTCCTGGCGATCGGCTTCAGCCATTGGAACGTGCCAACAGCCAGACCCTAAGTCCAGCGACGAGAATTCTGCTCCGTGAAGCGTGTCAATGGCATCATCAATGCGCGGCAAAGGATAGATGTCCTTGCGGGTTATGGTTTTCAAACGACGGTAGTCCATACAAAACCGGATAGATCCGTCTTTCTTACGAACCAGGACGACAGGAGACGCCCAGGGACTGTGTGATGGTCGAATAACGTCTCTACAAAGGATATCTTCGACTCGGCCGTTAATGACGCGGCGCTCTTCAGCAGAGACGCGGTATGGTCTTTGACGCAGCGCCTGGTGTAAACCAGTGTCAACGTAATGTTGCACTTGCGACGTGCGGCCCAGTTCAGGTTGCGACACATCGAAAGAATTCCGGAACTCGTGCAGAAGATCAAGTAGGTCGGCATGTTGGGCAGGGGTCAGGGTATCGGCGATGGCACTGGAAAATATATCCCTGGACGACTTCCCGAGTGCTGATAGGGCATTTGGTTGGTCGCAGCAGTCATCCGGGACGTCAACTAGAGACGAGGAGTCGAGATCTTCCACGCGGCCGAGACATTCGCCTGCAAGCAGCGTTACAGGTGAGGAGAGCGGATTCAAGACGAATTTATTGCTGCTGCCGGCGGCGATGTCACTCGTTGCGAAAGGTAGCGGCAGAGCTCTACGGCTCGTGAAGACATCGGACGGCGTGAGAAAGACAGTAGCGTCAGTGTGGGCGTTGCAGGAAACGGGAACAAGTGCGAAAGTGCCAGGCGGAATGTCGGTATCCTCACGAACGTGCAACTTAGGCGGCTGATGAAGAGCGTCAAGTAATGGGGCGTCCCACGATGGTGAAAACTCCACTTCGGCACGTGCGCAGTCGATGACGGCATTAAGGCGGGATAGGAAGTACCACCCAGGATGACGTCATGCTAACCGGCAGAAAGGACAATAAACTCAACGATGTACAGATTGCCTTCAATGAACACTCTTGCAGTGCAGGCTGCGACAGGCGGCACTTGCTGCGCGCTTGCGCTGTGGAGCGACAGGCCCGAAAGCGGCGTCGTTACCTTGCGTAATAAACGGCAGAGATTAGCGACTATGACATAAGCGGCTGCGCCGGTGTCCAGAGGGGCAAAAATACGAACACCTTCAACAGTCATGGCGACAACGTTAGCAGGGGAGGACTGAGGGCTTGGACACTTCGAAGATGACGCATTTCTTGCCTCTTGCACTGCGGCGGTTAGCTTTGCTGGTCGGAGGGTCCGGGCCGGCGACGCATAGGGGAGGGCGATCGCCGCCGAGGAGATCGTGAGCGCTGCGGCTGGAAGTCACTAAAATCTTCTCGAGGGCCCCCAAGCAACATCTTTAGGATGGCTCCTAAAAATTTCCATTATTATAAGGCACACTCAACTTCGATGCTTTATTAAGCAGTAAGCAGAATGTTTGTTACTGTATACTCAAGACCCGCCACGGTGGTCTAGTGGTTATGGTGCTCAACTGCTGTCCCGAAGTTCACGGGATCGAATCCTGGCCGCGGCGGCCGCATTTTCCATGGAAGCAAAAATGCTTGAGGCCCGTGTACTTAGATTTTGGTGCACGTTAAAGAACGCCACGTGGTCGAAATTTCCGGAGCCCTCCACGGCGTCTCTCATAATCATAACTTGGTTTTGGGACGTTAAACCTCAAATATTAATATTACCGTATAGTACCAAATGCCCACCCAATAAATATATATTTTGTTTACAAAATCACGTTGGAAGAACAGTAAACTCACGTGAAGTATAAATGTGGAAACAGTAGGAGAAATAACGCAGACATTTAAAAGTAGCAATAAAGCAGAAGGCTTATTTTGGCAGAACGTTACAAAAAAAAAACGCCACGCCTGCACTGAAACCGCAGCATAGTCACAGCGAAAGCTGGAAGAGCGGCGTTTCTAGAGCCCGTTAAGCTCTCCAGGGGCTACAATACAAGTACATTAGAAAGGTACCCACTACGCCATAAATCACAATTTTTGTGAAGTTGGGAAGCACCTACTAAGCCATTATTCATCATTCTGCGGAGAAGCGAGGCACCAGCTACACGTCTGTAAGGCATTATGTGCACTTTGTTGACGCGACGACTGATGACGATGAAGAATTATGGCTCAGCCCTTTGTAATGGGTTGGACCAGTGCCTCCTCTATTTTTCAGTGCCTGGGCGAACGCTCTCCTCGGGCCGTCGAGCGCGCGCTCCGCGTCCGCTCGCCGCTGCCGCGTGGTGGCGCCGTGCAAGTAGACTACGAAAAGCTGGCGCTGAACGGCCGCGCGTATCACGAAGCTCACGAATTTGTGTATGCATCCGAGTTTAATTGCATTTGTGCTTCTTGCAGCCTTTCACAGGTACAGGGGGATGGAAAGAAACGGGAACATAGCGGCGCGCTAGTTTTCATCACGCTCTAACCATGGTGGCAATAAAAAGATGCTAGATGGTCTTTTATTGTGTCATGGATGACGTCGTGTTCTCATCAATCATCCAGGCTATAACCACTTGAAAATAGATGCGAAACAGCAAAGAATGCAGATGTCGCATGTTCGCGTGTCTTTCCATCCCCGCTGTAAGTATTCCGCTGGCAGACTGTCAGGCCGCGCTGCCGGTTCGATACTTGCACTCGAGTTTGATAGTATTCGCTTTTTATTTTCTATTTCAAGCTATTGCAACCGCCCCAATGCCTTAGTATGTCATACTGTTGTGTTCCACTCTGCAAATGGGACTGAAAGAAATCACGATTGCCTTTTTTTGTTTCCCTTTATTGATAAAGAAAAAAATTTCACAGGGTCCCTTATGCATTTATCTAAGACGACTAAAAGGCGAAAGCCATCTTCTTCTTTTTCTTCCAGTCAATGTATTGAGCATTCCCTGCCTCCCTCCGAGATATTTCTGCGCATAACGTGGTTTTCTTACAGCCTCAAGGATCGGAGTCAGTGCGAGCTTTCTGCACATCAGCGGAGGCATGCACTGCCTCCGTAATCGGCCCATTTTGATCAAGCGAAGATGCAATATGACGACGTCACGTTATGTGACGCCACGACGATGTCACAAAAGTTTATGATCTGTGACGTCATATGATGACGTCATCACGTAATATTTTTTGCATCACTCGTGCTGACGCCGCCGACGGTCAATTTTCGCGTTTGATGAGGCATCTAAGGCTTTCGCCTTAATACACTGTTCGTCTGTCGTTCCATGAAATTCCAGCTGCCGCTGGTGTTCGGTAGAAGTGGCTTGCAGTAATTAGGCGGGATAATTGGTCTCCTAATACATCTTCAAACCACACTAGAATATGCAGCCGTCATTTACGACGCGAAGATTTTACAGAATATAAAAAGGGGCGGCTTATGAAGGATGCAGCAGCGTCACTCTTTGCAGACTACCATTCACGTTTGCTGCCCAAGGTAACAACTGATCAAGCATGGCAAGTATCCCTAAACGTGACCGTGTTGCGTCCGAAGAGTCAACGAATGCATGTAGTACCAGTAGCAACGCTGCCTCGCGATCGCTGCCATGTGCATGCAGCGCTGACATTAGGTCCCGAAGAATCGGAGCCTATGGACACTACATGCGCTACCGGCGAAACAACCGACAATCATTATGTACATTGTCACTGGAAGCAGCTTAGTGACATTTCATGCTATTTAGCGCATGAACTCATGGCGGTAGCACGCATCGGGGAACGTTAAGCGCCCAAGCTTTCAGTATTAGCTCTTGGCAGATGCTGGTTTCGAAAATCGACTTTCAGACAGTCAATAACCGACTCTCACTCAAGCGAACGTAAAGGTGACAAAACAATTTTCCACGCATCACTGGCATGCGCTCTCTGGAATCGGGCTAGCAGACGACGCGCGAGCGTCTCGATCAAATAGCCGCGAAAGACACATGCCTTCGAAATGGGCTGGTTGCCCAGAACGACAAGTGCTTCATAATTCCAGTTTACAAGTTTTCATTATACTTTAAACAACGCGTATACAGCCGAAAACTGAACCGTATAGCAGCCTCGAATGCAGCCACGGCATTCGTTTCCGCGAGCGACGACGCGACGGCGGGTCTACTACGGTGGCGGCGCCCGGCGGCTAAAAGCCGCACTAACGCCGACGGTCGGTTCCCATTGCGCTCCGCTCCTTCGCCCAGGCACAGAAAAATAGAGGAGGCGCTGGTTGGACTCTTTAAACGGCCCACCAGTTATGTAATTTTCATTGGGCGACACCCAGTCGCTATTTCCCTCTCCCGTCATGCTGTATAACATACGTTGACGTGGGAGAGAGACGGGGGGGGGGGGCGAAGAACTTTACTGAGACCCCGAGAAAATGAATCATGCGCTTATGGGCTTCCTTGGCAACCAATACAAGTGCACTTGCGAGGAATCCACTACGCTATAAATCATTGTAATTTTACTGAGACCCCGAGGAAGTGGATCATGCGCTTATGGGCTTCTTTGGCAACCAATACAAGTGCACTTGCGAGGAACCCACTACGCTATAAATCATTGTGATATTTGAGAAGTAGGGCAGCAGGCACTGTGCCATTTTTCGTCATTCTACGGAGAGCGTTGGTACCTGCTAAACGCATGTAAAGCATTATGCGCACTTTGTTGATGCTGTGCCTGATGACAATGAGACGATGAAGAATTATGGCAGAGCCCTTTGTAATGGGTTGGAAGCATTCAACAAGCTACTCGTTGAGCAATTCGCATTGTGTGACGCCTGGTTACAGAATACGCGTTGTGCGACGCTTGGTGCTTATTTTACTCTTCTACCGCGCTTTATTGCATATGCTAATGTGGTTCAATGCTTCAAATGCTGATGTGTGAAAGCCATGAGACGCAAGGCAACAACTTCGTTCTTGCATACTTCAGATTTCGTTACGAAGCACCACGCAAGAGAATCTTCAATTACGACACGAAATCGGCATATTAATTTGCGTAATGGCGCTGCACTCATTAGAGTACGCGACGCAGGACCGTGGCTAAGAGCAAGTGTCATGGAACTGACAGAACAAAAAAGAACAAAAAATCGAGAAAACAAAAGCTACGTAAGCTGAACGTAGACGTTCGCGCGCTTGTTTGTGTGGAGACTGCGCGAGCTGCCACATGACTCTACTCCACCAATAAGGACGCGCAGACCTCGTCGCCTGCCCTCAGTAGAAGACTCTGGCGGAAAAATTAAATTATGTTGCCACCCTCAGTTTAATTCAGGTGGCTTAGTGGCGACAGTACCAGCTTGAGAAGCAGAGATCAGCCAGCGATAATTGTTTCGCATGGTGGTGTTCCGATAGTGGTATCTTGTATCTTAAGATGCACGATACATCATTTAATGCATCGGAAATACAGATACAGATACTCATTTTGCGAGAGGTATCGCGATACAGATACACGATGCCCGATGAGTATCTAAGATAGTATCTAAGATACATGTATCTTCGATACTGCCGAGCACTGGCCGGATGGTAGTGAGGCTGTCTTGGCGTAGCGTGTGAGGTAGTCTGTTGGTACCACTATCAACTTGTTCCCGTTGGTCGAAGTCGGAAAGGGACCCAGCAGATCCATCCCAATTTGCTGGAATGGTTTCTCCGGTGGTTCGATTGGTTACAGGAGGCCGGCGGGCCTCGTAGGCGGTGTTTTCTGACGTTGGCAATCTCGGCAGGTTTTGACGTAGCGTGCGCTGTCCGCGCGCAGGCCGGGCCAATAGCATTTTCCTTGGATTCGTTGCAGTGTTCGCGTTAACCCCATGTGTCCTGCTGTCGGCTCGTTGTGACACGCCTCTAAAACTTCTTGCCGTAAACTGACTGGAACCACAAGTATGTATGTTGCTTTTTGCGGCGTGAAGTTTTTCTCCACAAGCATATCATTTCGCAGGCACTGCGACGAAATCGCGCGCCTGAACGCTTTTGGCGGTGTAACGGTCTTGCCTTCGAGGTATTCCAGCACCCCGCAAAGATCAGGATCGGCGCTTTGATCATTTGCGAAGGTATCAGAACTCACGGGCCCAAGAAATGCACCATCGTCATCGTCATCGCATGACACGAAGGTATTAACGGGGGCTCTCGAAAGGCAGTCGGCATCCGTGTGCCTTCGGCCCGACTTATAGACGACGGTGACGTCGTACTCCTGTAGTCGCAGGCTCCAACGAGCAAGACGACCTGACGGGTCCCTTAGGCTGGCCAGCAAGCACAGAGCCTGATGGTCAGTGACAACATTGAAGAGCCTAGAGCACTGCACGGGCCGGATTTTACGGCCCGGGCCCGGCCCGGGCCCGCTTTATGAAGCCCGAACGCAGCCCGGGCCCGTGGTTCTAAGCACGGGCCCGGCCCGGGCCCGGACGTACATGACCGAACCCAGCCCGAGCCCGGCCCGGGCCTGTCGTTCCAAGCCCATGCCCGGCCCGGGCCCAGCCCTTCATTACTAAACTAATCCAGGGCGCGCTTGTTCATGACCAGGCTCGACCCGGGCCCGCTAGAGGATATTAATCGTTGATGATGATTATTAATGATGCCGTGCGCATTGTAGCGGGCGATCGGACGGAAAATCCGGTATGTACATGCATCGAAATGTTGCTTTGGTAGCGCGGTGGTAGCTCAGCGGTTAAGCTGTTTCGCTGTTAAGTCCTAGGACGCGGGTGCGATTCCCGCGGCCACGGCGGCCGCAAGTTGATGGGGGCGAAATGCAAGAACACCCGTGTATATACTTATCTTTAGGTGCACGTTAGAGAACTCGAGGTGGTCGAAATTGATCCGGTGCCACTACGGCATGCCTCGTAATCATATCGTGGTTTCGGCACGTAATACCAAGGAAGATAAATGAAAGGTACTGTTGGTGCGGAGATGGAGCTCGAGGTGGGGCGGGTGCTTCGCTGTCGGAGTCCACGTGTGCTGATTTTACGCGGTCTAGAGAAACCACGTCGTGACGACCACCTCTATCGATTGTAATGTGCTTGTCTGCCCGTCGCAGCACCTTGAAGGGGCCATCGTACGGGGGCGGGAGTGGACGCTGTACGGCGTCGTGCCTCACAAACACGTGAGAGCAGGAGGAGAGTTCCTGGTCCACGTAGACTGACCGGGCTGCGGGCGGACGCGGAGGAACAGCGCGTAGCTTGCTCACGATGTCTCGTAGTCGCACGGCGTAGTCCGCGTTCGCGTACACGTTCTCGTCCTTACTGGTAGTGAAAAACTCCCCTGGGAGGCGAAGCGTTGTTCCGTACACTAGTTCAGCGGAGCAGCATCCAATATCTGCTTTCAGAGCCGTCCTTACGCCCAACAGAACAAACGGCAGTGCCTCTACCCAACTGTGACTCGCAGTAGCCGTCAGGCTTGTCTTCAGATGGCGATGGAACCTTTCCACTATACCGTTGATTATCGGATGGTAGGCAGTTGTTCTGATGCGGTAAGTACCCAAGAGCCGGGTGACGCTTGCGAACAGGGCTGACTCAAACTGTGTTCCGCGATCCGAAGTCACGGTTGCCGGCACTCCGAAGCGGGCCACCCAGTGGAAGATAAATGCGCGGGCGACGGTATCAGCAGTCATGTCTGGAATGGGCACTGCCTCCGGCCATCGCGTGAAGTGATCGATGCAGGTTAGCAGGTAGCTTTGCCCCTGGCACAACGGCAGTGGTCCCACAATGTCAATATGCACATGTGCAAACCGACCGTCCGGCAGAGGGAAGGATCCCAAGGAGGTCACAGTATGTCGCTGAACTTTGGAGCGCTGGCATGCGAGGCACTCTCGTGTCCAGTGTCGGACATCTCGGTTTATTCCTGGCCACACGAACCTCGCTGTGCATAGCCGTTGCGTGGCTCGAATGCCGGGATGCGCCAGGCTGTGCAGCAAGTCAAAAATGCTGCGACGGAGGTTCGAGGGGACGAACGGTCGGGCCTTGCCTGTAGACATGTCGCAGCATACGGATCCTGTGGGTTCTGCCAACCATTGCAGCTTCAAGGCGCTGGTTGGGGACGTCAGTAGACGCTTCAATCCTCCATCACTGCGTTGAGCCGTCGTAAGTGCGGTGATGTCCACGCCGCTCGGCAGGCTGATGGCATTCACTGGACCGCGCGAAAGAGCGTCGGCAGCAGCATTATCCGTGCCCTTAACATGGCGTATATCTGTCGTGAATTCTGCGATATACGACATTTGGCGGAGCTCCCGTGCCACGTGCGCACCAGAATCGGAGTTCGCGCGCAATGCGTAGGTGAGTGGCTTGTGATCCGTGAGCACAAAAAATTGTTGTCCTTCCACATAATGTCGGAAATGCCGGATAGCCGCGTATATGGCCAGGAGTTTCCTACCGAAGGTGCTGTACCTTCGTTCGGACGGGCTTAGTTTTATGGAGGAGGAGGAGATTGGTCGCCACACTCCACTCACCCTCTGCTGCAACACGGCTCCAATCGCTGCATCGGAGGCGTCTACCATAACACACTGAGGAACACCCAGCTGCGGGTACGTGAGCATGGTAGCATTTGCGAGGGCTTCCTTAATCATCCGGAATGCTTGTGTGCATTGGTCGTTCCACTCAATGGCAGTTGCCTTAGATCCAGATGCCGCAAGTAGGCTGTGGAGAGGGTGAAGGATGTTGGCGCATTTCGGGATAAACCTACGATAGAAATTCACTAGTCCCAGGACCTCTCGAAGCTGGCGGAAGTTTCTCGGCTGTGAAAACTGCCGTACTGCTTCCACCTTGTCCTTCTGGGGCTGTACTCCGGCACTTGAAATGCTGTGGCCCAAAAATGATAGTGTCGGTACCCGAAACACGCACTTTGCCGTATTGACAACGCTGCCGTTCTCTGTCAGTCGCTGGAGTACGTAGCGCAGATGCCGCTCGTGCTCTTCAGGAGTGCTGCTAGCAGTCAGAAGATCGTCGAGGTATACCTTGCAAAAGTCGAGGCCACGAACAACGCCATCCATAAACCGTTGAAAAGTTTGGCCGGCGTTGCGTAAGCCGAAAGGCATGCGTAGGAACTCGAACATTCCGAACGGCGTTGTTATTGCGGTCTTGGGAATATCCTCCGGTGCTACGGGTATCTGATGATATGCTCGCACTAGATCTATTTTAGAGAAAATGGTAGCACCATGCAGGAAGGAGGTCATGTCATGAATGTGCGGGACTGGGTAACGGTCTGGCACGGTCACCCGGTTCAGCGCTCGATAGTCCCCGCAAGGGCGCCAATCACCGTCTGTCGATTTTGGGGCCATGTGAAGAGGTGACGCATATGGGCTGGATGAAGGACGTACTATCCTGAGTTCCATCATGTGGACAAACGCCTGTCGAGCCAACCGCAGCTTCTCGGGTGACAGGCGCCGCGGTCGCGCATAGACCGGTGGGCCTGTGGTTTCGATGTGATGCAGGACGCCGTGCTTTACTTCTGGGAATGCCTGTGGCTGTCGCGTCAGCTCTGGGGACTCTTGTAGTATTGCGGTGAAGTACGCTTCTCCAGCCGGACTAAGCAAGGCCGGGCTGATAGGGGGGTGCCAACACGGCGTGCCCTGTACCACTCCCCGAGAAACAGGATCTTGAAGCCGTTTGTTGCGGACGTCGACCAACAGACCAAAGAACTGGAGAAAGTCTGCGCCTACTATGGCGAATTTGACCTCAGCAGCTATGAACACCCAGCTAAACGTTCTGCCGAAACCGAAGTTCAGCGACAGTGAACGATGGCCATATGTTGTTATCACCGTGTTATTGACAGCTTGCAAGGGCGATGTACTAGGTTTTTTTCCTTTCAGCTTGTTACGCCGGTATAACGCTCACCTCGGCGCCTGTGTCAACTAAGAAACGTATTCCGTTGTTGTGGTCGGTAATAAAGAATACTGAGGGACGACTTGGAGGCAACGTAGTAGCACTGGTCGCCTTCAGTGCCTGCCGCGGCTGTTTCCCGAGTGCGCGCACGGTGGGACACATTTACGAGCACTACTTCCGAACCTCCGATGATACCAGCAGATATGCTCGTGCTGCTTTTGCGGTAGCGGCGTGTTAGGCTCGGTTATCGTTTGCGCCCTCCTGCTTGTGTGCAAAACTGATACTGTTTCGGCAAGTCGAGCAATCTCCTCACGCATCTCTTGAAGTTCGTTTAGAGGCTGTCGCGCTTGCACGGCAGCCATGGGTGTGGGCGGTGTCATTGCTACCAGTTTGTCAGCAAGTTCGGCGGCTGCGGTTAAATCCTTGTGCTCTGAGGCCGCGATGACCATGCGGACGCCTGAAGGCAACTTTTGCAAAAAAACGTTCTCGGAGCAATACTCCATCTATCGTGGTTGATGTCTAGCCGAGCAACTGTTGCATGTGCCGCAAAAGCTGACTAGGAGTGCGGTCGCCGAGTTCCGTGCCGTGAAGCAATTGCTGCAGTCGTTGTGGTTTGGAGGGCGTAACTCGGCGAACCAGGGTTTCTTTTAGTGTTGCATATGCGTTTTCGACAGGTGGTGCGAGCAACAGATCCCTGATTTCACTGGCTATAGCGGGCGGCAGACTGCTGACTACGTAGTGGTATTTCGTAAGGTCTGCGGTGATTCGTCTGGCTGCGAACTGAGATTCCACTTGTATGAACCAAAGTGCGGGGTCCGCAGTCCAAAAAGGGGGCAGCTTACCGTCGACTGCGGAGACTGTCGGAGTGGCGTCGGTCGTGGATGTTGAATCCATATTGCGGCTGGTTCGACACTCCGGTCGCTGCGATGTCGGCCCCCGTCCGGGTCACCAATGTTGAGACGCGTCGCTCGGCAGAGCTGCGCAAGTGAACAACTCGCGTCCCAAACAACAACTGAATTTTTATTATCACCCTTCCTCTCGAAGATAACTTTTTCGTGCGAGCGCATGCGCTCTCTGCACCGCACACAGAAGCGCCGCTTTGCGTCGCCACAGTACCGTATGTGTCAACCTCGAATAAAAGAACGAAATCTTTATTCTTCCCATGGGAACAACCGTGATGTGGCCCATTGTTAGTGCTGTTATTATATATATATATATATATATATATATATATATATATATATATATATATATATATATATACCACGTGGTCTGGCGTGTTTATAAGGAAACCCACCACGATGTACTTGTTACTTTGCCAAAGTCTGGTCCAGCAGACGAAACGTTAGTGAAAATATACAGTGCCAATCTATATCTATACTGGTGGAAAGAAATAGCCCTTCAACGGTTTTTCAATTTTTATCGCTAAGCTTACTAAGAGCCAGCTCTTTGCACGTGTCACTTCAGCTTGGCACAGTGTACCTTAGACCATGCAATGCATAACGTTTGCATGTGCTCGAAGGCCCGACTTACGCCTTTTAATGAGCGGGTCCGAGTCCGGCCCGGCCCGCAGCCTCAAGCCCGGGCCCGGCCCAGCCCGGGCCCGCCGGAAAACGCTTCGGACGGCCCGGCCCGGGCTTTCGGGCCGGCCCGGGCCCGTGCAGTGCTCTAGAAGAGCCTCCCGCAAAGATACGGTTGAAACTTTGTCACTGCCCAAACGACAGCGAGGCATTCCTTTTATGTCGTTGAATAGTTCAACTCCGCTTTCGACAGGGACCGCCTCGCGTTGGCGATGACTCGCTCGAGGTCGTGCTTCTTCTGATCAACACTACGCCAAGTTCGACGCCGCTTGCGTCTGTGTGAACTTCGGTGTCCGTGCTTTCGTCGAAGTGACCCAGTATTGGTGGTGACTGCAAGCGTCTTTGAAGTTCACGAAAAGCGTCTTCCTGGGGCTTCTGCAACGAGAACTGCACGTCGGCCTTCGTAAGGCGCGTGAGGGGCTCGGCGATCCGTGAGGAGTCTCGTACAAAACTCCTGTAATACGCACGGAGGCCCAAGAATCTACGGACAGCTTTCTTGTCAGTGGCCGTGGGGAAATGTTCAATGGCTGCCGTCTTGTTGCGATCGGGGCGGACTCCTTCGCGACTGACTACGTGTGCGAGAAAAAGTAGCTCTTCGTAGGCAAAATGACATTTCTGCGGTTTCAAAGTGAGTCCCGACGCCTTGATCGCCTTTAGTACGGTCTGCAGCCTGTAAAGATTCTCGTCGAAGGTGGGTGCGAAAACGATGACGTCGTCGAGGTAGACGAGGCATGTCTGCCATTTGAGCCCGGACAGTACCGTGCCCATGACACGTTGAAATGTCGCCGGTGCTGAGCATAGGCCGAATGGCATATCCTTAAACTCGTAAAGTCAATCCAGCGGGATGAAGGCGGTCTTCTAACGGTCCCTCTCGTCCATGTCGACCTGTCAGTAGCCGCTCCTGAAGTCCACCAACGAATAGTACCTGGCGCCGCTGTCTGACGTATCGTCGATTCTCGGAAGCGGGTAGACGTCTTTCTTGGTGACGCTGTTTAGGCGGCGATAATCGATCCAGAACCGTAAGGTACCGTTCTTCTTTTTCACCAGCACCACAGGTGAAGACCACGGGCTCTTCGAGGGCTCTATAATATCGTCGCGGAGCATTTCTTCCACTTGTTCCTTGATTGCGTCGCGTTCCCGCGCTGAGCCGTGCTAGGGACCATGGCGGATAGGACACGCCGATTCGTCTTTATTTATGCGATGCTTAATTAACGGCGTTTGTGGGATCTTTGCTGACGGTGAAAAACATTCGCTGTAATCGAAGAGGATGTGACGTAGCTTCTCCCGCTTTTCTTGTGGCAGGTTAGGGTTGTCAAAGTTTGCTTCATTGGTAGCCATCGATGGCGCTTCTTGGGATGAGTCGGAGAGCGCTAGTGCGTCGCTTACTTCAGCTAAGTCTTCCAAGAAAGCCACCGTTGTGACCTTGTTTAGGCGCCTGTGTTCCGCGCTGAAATTGGTGATAAGCACAGCTGCTCTGCCCTGACGTAGCTGGACGACCCAACGCGCGGCGCAAACGTGGCGATCGAGAAGCAGCTGCACGTTCGCTTCCACGATCACATTACCACTTGATGGCACATCGGTTTCGACGAGTGCTATGACGCTTGTATTTGGCGGGTTGCTTACTTGATCGTCGAGGATGGCGAATGGGGCGCGGCGACGATTTCTGTGTACTGCTGCGCACTGTGTTGTCAGTGTTACTGTTTTCGTCTGGAAGTCGATCACTGCGCTGTTTTCGTTCAGAAAGTCCATCCCCAGGATCACGTCGCGAGAGCATTCCTGTATAATGATGAAGATCACAGTGTAGCTGTGACCGTCAAAAGTCACTCGCACTGTGCATCGTCCGGTAGGCGTGATCAGGTGGCCTCCTGCTGTGCATATTTGCGGGCCGTCCCACATGGTTTTCATTTTCTTAAGTGGATTAAAAAATTGTCCGCTAACGACCGAGTAGTCGGCCCCGGTATCGACCAATGCGGCCACTAGACGTCCGTCGAGGCTGACCTGCAAATCGGCGTTTGATGTCCGGCATTGATTTCGATTGGTCACCGACTGCGCAGTCTGTCCTTTCGCGCGGTCACGGTTGCGCCGGGTGGAAGCATCTTGAGGAAGCTCTGCGGAATCCAGTCGGATCGTCTTAGTGTCAGATTTTGTCGAAGCGGTGGTTTCACTTGAGTCGTCTGGTTGCGTCGGGGTCGCTGGAGGGTTTTCCGGTCTTCGCTCGAGAGCGGCGTCATCTCCTGACGTCGCTGGAGTTAGTTTCCGCTATGGGGACTGGGTGCTCTGCCTTTCGAATTCCCGCTATAGGGCGATGGCGAGCGGTGACAGGCGGGGGACGGAGACCTGACGCGACGGGGGGCGGAGTGTTCGGGCTCTCGTAGGTATGCCTCAATATCTCGGGGTCGCTGGCCGGCAAGGGGCGGTGGGGCGTTGATTTCGTATCCGCGAAGGCCCATCTGGCAATAAGGACAGTGTCGAAAAAGGTGATCGGTCTCACCACAGTGGAAACAAAGCGGTCATTGATCTGGGATTCTCCAGACGTCAGTGTTACGTGCTGCCGTTGGCGGGTACGTAGCTGAACGGATGGGCTGCCGCGCGCGTGGCGGTGGCGGACCAGCTTGCATGCGATGTTGTGGCGCGTAGGTTTCTCTTCGACAGCCGGTTGGTCTTGATTGGGCTTAACAGGTCTTGACATAGGTAACTCCTGGCTCCTGGTTGGGTGGCGGTGTGGCCGAGGCCGTTACGGTGGTACCAAGTGTCGCGAGCGCTTGCTGTACCTCGTCCCGCACGACGTCAGCGAGTGATGAGGTTTCTGATTGTGCACCCGGTAGCAGCCTGCGCAGCTCATCGCGAGCGATGACACGAATGGTGTCTCGAAGCGACTCAGCGGTGGCACTACGGCGATCGTTACCGTCTGGCGGTGCAGCGTGGTAGCTGCGGTCGTACGGCCTTGCGCGTAGCTCGAGCGTCCTCTCGATAGCAGCGGCCTCGCTAACCGAATCTGCGACGGTCTTCGGGG
Organism: Rhipicephalus sanguineus; assembly: GCF_013339695.2. Lineage (NCBI taxonomy): Eukaryota > Metazoa > Arthropoda > Arachnida > Ixodida > Ixodidae > Rhipicephalus > Rhipicephalus sanguineus. The sequence goes on from NC_051177.1 coordinate 206,380,163, forward strand.
GGTTGCGAATAAGAGCCACGAAAAGTTGCTCCTTGACGGTCCTCATAAGGTACTGAAGCTTTTGTCTTCAGTCATGTTCGCATTCGGGTGCCGGAATAGCTTTTGCATTTCCTCGGCATAGATGGTTACGGCCACGTTAAGGTGCTGCTGGCGAGTATGGAGTAAGGCGTCAGCCCGCTCTCTGTGAAGGATACTTCCGAATGTTTTCGATGCCTGCCTCCTGAAGGCATCCCACGTTGTCAAGTGAGGTTGCTGATTCTCATACCAGGTGCTAGCGGAATCTTCGTGTGGGAAGAAAACGTTTCGAAGTTTATCTTCGTCGGACCACTTGTTCAAGGCTGCCACCCGCTCGTAACGCTCCCACCAGTCTTGTACATCCTCGCAAGCGGAGCCACGAAAGAACGGGGGTTGGCGAGGCTGCTGGATGACGACCGGAGTAGGTGCGCTGGTGGCCTCCATTGGTGACGTTGACCGGTGGTTCAGGGGACGACTGGTGGGTTGAAGCGGTCCCAATTCAGCTGGTAGCCCTTTTAGGCGGCGGCTACTGCGGTTTTGTTCTGTCTTGTTGTCTCTGGTGACCTCGCCCGTGTTGGCCTCTTGCAATGTACTTGGGGTGGGATCACGGTTCGAAGGGGCTGTGCTAAACATCAGCACCTCCACCAAATGTCACGTAGGTGATGTTGAGCTGGCCGGCGCACAGACGAAGAGAAAGGCAGACCCCGAAGGCAATAAAACTAAGGATAATTTATTGGGGCTAACTTGCGCCTGAAAGCAAGCTAAAAAAACACGGCTGATCCCTCCGTCATAGGAATCGGAATAACACGAAAGTAAAGCGTGCCCTTACAGAAATAACTGAATGTTTACTGTACATTGATATAAGAGAGTTTGCACAATGTATATTGATGTCTGGCAGCTAATGGCGCCGTTTAACGTGTATACACCCACTTTTATGATTGGTGGTACATCTCCATCCCGACGACTAACGTCCATGTTAAATGATTAACAAACCCTTGTGGTAGCTGTAGTAGTTAACGATGCAAGCGTAAACAGAGAACGAGGTGTGATAGCGAGAAGAGCGTCGCATATTGGACGCAGAACTTGGTCGCCATCCCGCGGCATGTTAATATGCGATTGAACACCACGGCCGGACTAGAGGGAAACGCAAAGCGCGTCGTGCCGCCCCGGTAGCCCAGCCGCGATTTTTCTCGGGGCGAGCGCGTGAGCATGAAACGCGGTGTTACAGCCAGGTGAGGCAGGCGCGCGTCGCAGAGGTATTTTTGGTTTGTATTAACGTGATGCTGAGCGAGGCCGACGCTTTTAGGACGCTTGGGCATAGGTCGCCACCTCGCGGTGTGTTAAGGCATTGACAAAATTCAACTTCGATTGAAAACGCGCCGAATGGGACGGACGCGTAACGAGTTACAGGTGCTAGTCGCGGAGGCCACAGCAATGACGAATTACTTTACCTTACCACTCCCAGAGGTCAACACCACCCATCCGACCGAGAGAGTGGTAGATATAAAAGGCGCGTTCGTAAAGCCTCTTGAGTCTGTGACCGTGGCGCAGTGGATAACGTGCCCGACATCTGTTGTTACGGACCGAGCGGTCGTGGGTTCGATGCCCGTTGACGGTACCTTTTTTCTTTGCCATCTGATTGTGTATATTTTTTCGACGTCATTTCCGTGACGGAAATACGTCACTCTAGTCGTGGTGGACCCCGGCATAAAACACTTTCGTGTTAAAAAGCTGCTCGGCGACAGCGAAAGAAAAAAAATTGCAGTGGCTTAGCTCGGCCATGCCAGGATATATGTAGCGTTAGCAAAGGTTCAGCTGATTATTCTTAGCTTTCCAGATTGTCTAGGATTATTAGCCTTCTTCTGTTCATTCTTCGTACGCTGAACCGCTAATTGCCAGGCAACTACTTTGGGATCCAATGAGATAAGCTTCTCGGCTCTTCTGCGCCGTCGAGCAGCATTTGCGCTCTCCTTCTCCATGGCGTTACCCACCTGCAAACGCCAGTGAGAGGCGCTAAAAAGCGGCCCCAGCGCAGTGTCAGACGGGGACTGCATAGCGAAGGCGAATAGCTGCGCGCGCGCTGCCGCCACTGTGTCTACGACGTCACACCTCTCGAATGAGGCGCAGACCAGCAGCGGCGAGCCGCGCGCGGCAGTGTCGGAGAGCGCGTGAGATGCCAGCTCCGGTGACCCAGCTGTGCGACATCACTGATCCTCGCGCATGCGCAGCACGGCTCATGATGCTCCACGCGAAATTGGCTCCGGCTAGGCAAGTGTAGCTAACGCTACAAAAGGACAGCGTGCCCAAACGGCGGCTGACAGAACGCCAGCCGGTGGGTGTGAGGATCCCTTATCAATCCGTTATGCTGCAGCATATCGGGGCATTAAACTGGCTTGCGGATACACTCCAACACATACAAGACCCGGATGAAAAAATCGAACATCAAGTCCGCTTCTTTTTCTAAACACACGTGGCAATATGACGTGGCCTAGCCTGTCGGGGTCATCGCAATTATGCGCGCTCACCATTTCGTAATGGTGAAGGGGTCAAGCCAGTCTTGCACGTCGGTCTCATCTGCACCGCTGAAGACGTTTGGGTCCCGTAGCCGAGGAAGCCCGGTGCAGGTGACAGACGGGGGCGAAGGCGCCGGCGGGTTTGCGTTGCCAGTCATGATCGGCGGATGCGTCCGGCTTCGCAGCTCCATGGTGTAGCGACGGGGATACACAGCACCCTCCACCAAATGTAAAGAGGTTTATTGGTCGCTGATGGACGTAGTGGTTGTCAGCGGCAAGGCAGCGAGAAGAACCGCCCAGAGGCACAGCAGCGATCCCAAATACGAACCAAGCGAGCCGAGCGTTGGCAATGCTGCTGGGCGGAGGCCCATCTTCTTCACAACATATATATATATATATATATATATATATATATATATATATATATATATATATATATATATATATATATATATATATATATATATATATATATTGCAGGCTCAGGGCCAATGGTCGGCTGAAGCCCTCAGAAAGTACACCGAGGCAGAGCAAGGAAATACACCTTTACTGGGCGGAGTCCCGGGCTCGACTGCCGGCCGCCGTTCCGCCGTGAGCGCGTGCGCCCGAGCCACGTATCGTCTTCCTTAAGCCAGAGCGAAGGGCGATCCCCACACTACCCCTCCCCCTCGATGAGCAGGGACTTATTCGTCAAAGTCGAGCAGGTCATCGACTGATGGCTGTGGTGGCAAGTTGGGGGTGGCACCGAGGTGGGGGCTGGAAGGCCACCCTGCGCCAGGAGGTTCGGACGGGCCGAGCGAAGGCGAGCGACAGCGGCCTCGACGGTTGTTGGAGCTGGCGGTGGTGGCGGTGGTCGAGGGATGATGTCCCGGATTGTTGCCGCAAGGTGGCGGCTGCGGTGGAGAGAGCCGTCCTGATGGGCGCGGTGGGAAAGTTCTGGGACCCGGAAAATCGGACACAGGATCCTGGTCTCCTCGGCCGTGTAGGGATGTGGCGGCCGTGTAGGGATGTGGAGCGTCGAGGGGTGGGTCGCCAAGTAGAGGGCGGGGCTGTATCTCCCAAGGTAGGCGCGACGTCCAGGCCACGGGACGGGCGGTGGAGTCGAGGACGGTGCATGTGGCGACCGTGCGGACACGGCCTCTCGATGGCGGGTAACGAGGCCCACGAACAACGGGAGACCTGTCCCAGGGGGCTGATTGTGAACGGGACCGGCGGGAGGACATCGGTGAGGGCCGCCGGCACCGGGTACAATGCATCTGGAGAGCGCGCGGAGCATTGCTTGAAAGAGTTGGCGTGCAATGATACGAGGAGAACGTGAACTTGCTATCTTGCAGCTTCCAATGTTGAATGTGCCAGCGAGTGGGGAGTTAGGCGATATAAGGTTTAAAGGGACCGACAACTGATTTTTCTCGGCCCCGTTTTTTACGGCGTGACAGGAAGCTCACCCTTCGTAGCGTTTGTAGCTGCAGTGGTTTATCCGAAAAGCACGTATTTATTTTATAAGCAGTATTTTTCGATCTGAAAGGCTCCAAACACGCATGGAGGCTTGCTCCAGCAACGCTGAGAATTGATAGCGATGCCGCTAGCTTTTGTGAAAGCTGTGGTTGTTCTGCTTTCGCAGGAGTTACTGTAACTATGCTTAACCACCGTTATTTTGAGCTTTCCAACCATTTTTGAAAATAGCAAGCTGTTACAATTAGATGTGTGGCTTTATACACCTTCCCGGTATTTGTACAGCGTTGTGTGCGCGTGCGCCCAAGGTTGCCTGCACCTGTGTCATTGATGGCTTGTCCCGGCGTCGTTACTCTCTCGATACACGAGCCAAGCCAAGTAATCGAAAACGTAACTGTGCATATGCATGGCCGCACCGAGTAGCAGCGCGCGTCATTTCTGAGACGAAGTGTAGGTAGCAAAACTATGTCGCTCAAAAATCTTAGCGACCTGGAAACTGCGTGCACGCTTGCATGAGCAAGTTGAAAAGTTGCTCAAGACGCGCTGACGAGCATGGGATCATTACGTCATGCGAAGGCAGCGCCACTTTATTGCATACTACTAACGCAGACCTATGCATACTACTAATACTACTACTAATGCATACTACTAACGCATACTACTAACGCAGACATTAATATGGAGTAATACCTTTTAATATAAAGAAACGAACAATATTTCAATACTAACAAAAAATCGTCGACCGCGTACAGCCATTAACGGTCACGTGGCCGTCTTCATCGGATCATTCATGGTTTTGCCGCCAGAGGCGCCACAGGTCATATTTCGCGACTTTCAATTAAGAGATAAAAATATAAATCCATCTCTCACGAAAAAAAAACAGTCAGTGCAACGGGCAATCTTTACATCAGTGGAGTCAACTCATTTCATTTTCTGGGCAGTTGTCGGTCCCTTTAAGGTCGGAGACATGTATTGGTCCCGTGAGTTTTCCGGTTGTGGTGTGTTTCAAACGGTATAATAAGTTACCAAGCTTTTGTGAAACGCTAAATGGGCCTTCCCACTTCGGTGCTAAGGAGGCTCAGAAACCTTTAGATGCGTTGCTCAAATAGTGCGTTGCTCAAAGCTCCCTCCCGAGCTTAAGAAATGCGGGTGTATAACCCGTGGACCTATTGACCGTGGTACGCGTAGAAAACGCCATTTCTGAGAGGTTAACATCCCACTGCGCATGTTCCGTGATGTTCGCCCTGAGCATCGCTTCAGGTTTCAATTAACGCGTTCGGCGATATTAGCTTGTGGGTGATATGGCGATTTCTTTTTGAGTTTGATGCCCAACACTGAACATGCCTTGACCAGTGAAGTACGTGCCGTTGTCCGTTATCAACTGTGGTGGAAAACCGAGCCGGGAGAACACTTCGAGAAGACAACGCCAAATCCTGCGCGACGTTAGTACCCGCAAAGGGTATAACTCGACCCATTTTGTAAAGTGGTCGGTAACCACTAATAGTTAGCGGTTGCCCCTGGGTGTACGGGGAAAAGGACCCATTACGTCACGCTCGACGATTTGCCAGGACTCTTGCCAAAGTACTGGCTGCATCAAGCCAGGTGGGAGTCCGCCACGTGGTTTCACACGTTGGCAGACTGGGCAGCTTCGCGCGTAACGTATGACGTCCTTCCGCATGGATAGCCATGTGGCAGTCTGACATAACATATCGTAAGTTTTGCTGGCAGAACTGTGACCGGCTAAAGAGGAATCGTGAAAGTATCGTATGAAGTCCCTCTTGAGTCGCCTGGGGACGAAGACACGAAAGGGAGAAGTACCGTCATTCTCGTCGGCGTGGGAGATGTAACGTAGTAGGAGGCCGTCGTCAGCAAGGACATAAGAATCGAACTCACCACTTGGTTGCGCGTTCAGGTCAGCTATGTGACTGAGGATCCGTTGACACAGGCCGTCGTTGCGCTGCGCCTCAAGGAGACGCTGCCTGCTGATCAGGGTGCCCCACTGAGGATCTGTATCCACGGCAGCAACAAGGGATGGATTCTCCTGTGAGGAAGGCTCGGGCAAAGGCCCACGAGAGAGGGCATCAGCAACTCTGTTTTGCGCACCACTTCGGTCCTCGACAGTGAAATGTTATTTCTGCAGCGTTAATATCCAATGAGCTAGGCGGCCTGCAGGATTCTGCAAACGCTGCAACCAAGTGAGTGCCATGTTGTCTGTTTGTACTGTAAAAGAGGCACCATCCAAATACATGCCAAATTTCTTGTGTGCGAATACGATCGCCAGACACTCCCTCTCAGTGACAGTGTAGTTTTTTTTCAGCTGGCGTTAAAGTGTGACTTGCGAACGCAACTGGCCGTAATAGATTATCGAATTCTTGTAAAGATACAGCACCGAGACCGTAGTCGCTTGCGTCTGTTTGCAGCACGAAATGCTTGTTTAAGTCGGGGAGCTTTAGAGATGCGGTCTCCGCAATTGCATTGGTGAGAGCTCTGAGTGCATTTTGCTGATGTTCACCACAACTCCATTTCACACCTTTCCGAACTAGTTGATTCAACGGTACGGTTAGCTCAGCACAGCGTGGCATGAAAGCTCGATAAAACGCAATTATTCCAAGAAAACGCTGCAGACTTTTAACGTCGTGAGGGCACGGGTATTCGGCAATGGCACGAAGCTTTGCGTCATTAGGGCGCAGGTGACCGTCGTCAACGATAAAACCAAGCACGTCAACCCTGGAGCACGCTAGCTGAACCTTTTTAGGGTTTACAGTGAGTCCTGCTTTCTGCATCTTTTGAAGAACGATGGAAATATGTTCTAAATGTTCTTCGAAATTTCGCGAAAAGATGACATGAACATCCATATATGCCATTGCGAACTTATACCGCGTGTCGTCGAGAACAATGTCCATGAGGCGTTGAAAGGAGCTAGGGGAATTCTTCAAGCCGAATGGCATGCGGACAAACTTGAAGAACCCTTTATAGCATGTAAATGCGGTCTTAGGGATGTCGCTGGGTTGCATCTCAATTTGGAGGAAACCGCGAGAGCAATCGAGTGTTGTAAACACTCGTGCGCTACCAAGGCTTGACAATATTGATTCAATCGAGGGAAACGGATAGGCATCCCGAACTGTAGCCTCGTTTAAGCGTCTATGGTCTACGCACAGGCGTGCAGTGCCATGTTTTCACGGCGCTAGAATGATAGGAGACGCCCAAGGGCTTTTTGACGGACTCACCACGCCGGTGTCAATCATCTCCTGCAGGGCAACATCCAGTAGTGCCAGCATGTGGACGCTCAGTGGTCTGGGGTTGCAGCTCCAAGAGCGCTGTGTCGCCTGTGTCGATGCGGTGACTTAAGACAGGAGTGCGGCCAGATTTCTCCGTGAACATGGCTGCAAACGGCTCCAGTGCGCGCACGAGCTGTCGTTTCTGGGTATCCTGAAATGAACTTTTTTCGACGGTTTCGATTATCTTAGATGGCAATGCAGTGTTGCCGAGGAACGCGATCGAGGTATGCACGTGCTGAAGGGAAAATGACGCTGCGACGAAGTGACGCAATTCACCCGCGCAGGTAATTCGGAAGCCGCCGCTTGCTAATTCCAAACGATGTTTTCACGCGCGATAAAGTCTCGACCCAGTAGCATAGCTACTACCCGTCCCGGGCAATAAATGAAACGCTGTCTACAGGTCGTGCTCGCAAAGGAGAGATGGAGACGCACTGCAGCTCGTGCCGTTAATAATGCCCCGTTAGCATTTCTTCAGCGCGCGCTGCATTGGGCAACTTTTACGTTGCGCATCTGGCACAGGCGAAAAATGTCATCGCCAATGAGAGAGACGCTGCCACCGGTGTCCAAGAGCGCGGGTATGTCTGTGCGTAAAGCGTGTACCCTGATGTAGGGTACTTGGCAAGAGCCAGCAGAGCCAGTACGTTCGACGCGGCAAACGGATAAAAGGTCGGTTTGCTCACCCTCTGTAGATGTGGCCCTGGGCGATGTGGGGGAGCTGATTACCACCGCGGGCCGTGGCCGTTTCCCTGGTTGGAAACGCGCCGGGTCAAAGGTGGCATGGGATACTCATTTCGATAGTGTCCACGCTGACCACATCTGTAGCATGAGCCAGCCTGGTTCATGTCTTCCCGATACCCTCTCGGTGAATGCGGCCTATAAGCGGCACGAGAAGGACCTCCGGCGTTCAGAGGACCGGTCCCTCAGACCGGTCCGGTCCAGGACCCCTGCCACCGCGGAGAGTTTCCGCCAGTAGGGCCAAGAGAGCTGAGCTCTCTGTCCGGGCCCACCACAAAAGTTCGCGGCTGGGGACAGTGCGACGGCACTGTCCCAGTGTTTGTCTCCCTCCAGGCACAGGCTGGCTCGAGAACAACGTCGGCAGGTGGTGGGGGCCTATAGTGCTGCTCCCAAAAGAGCGTCTCCGCAATCTGCCGAGCGAAGCCTGCAAGTTCCTCTAGGGAGGGAAATGAACGGCCACAAAGGTATGGCTTAAAGCAGGGATGGCTGCGCCGCAGAACGTGCGAAACCTTGACGGTCTCGGGAGTGGTGGGATCAGCCCGACGGAACAGCTCCTGCATTGCCCGAACATATTCTCGCAGACCCTCATCTGGATGTTTCGCGCGGGCATCCAGCTCACGCCGCATACGGCAGTCGTAGTCGACCGGCAGGAACCCTGCTCGGAATGCCGTGACAAACTGGTCCCAGGGTTGGAACGGGGGCTGGAGACGTCGCCATCGTTCCGCAGCACCTCTCAGGGCAACGGGCAGAACCTGCTGGAGCAAATGGAGCTCCGAGATGCCGTGAACGGACCTGTAAACGGAGAGGTCGTCGAGAAAATCAGTGACCGAAGCCCAGGCGGCTTGCCCGGTTAACGTTGAAACGTCCAACTTGGGCAGGGCCGCCGTGGGCTGCGTGCGTGCGAGAGCGTCGCGCACGGGAGCAAAAAAGGCAAAAAAGTCCGCGAGCCAAGCTCAGACGGTCTCGAGAAGAGGCACGGGAGGATCCCGAGACAATAAAGCAGTCCCGCCAGGTGATGGCTGCTGACCACCGGTTTCTGCCGCGCCATCAGCTCCCGCCTCGTCTCCGACTCCAGGCCCGTCCGCATCGGTCCTCGAGGCTGCTCGTGGAGTCGAGCGGGTGTCCATGGAAAACAATTGTACTCACGCAAGACGAGGCTGCAAACAAGATCTTGAAACACACCACAACCGCTAACGAGAAAAAGGAAAAATACTCGCGAAGAAAAAACTAAGCCTGCTACGTGAAGACCTCCGTGTCCCTCTCCGAGAACTACCAGCCGGCCCAACGTTACGGGCGCCAAATGTAGGCTCAGAGCCAAGGGTCGGCTGAAGCTCTCAGAAAGTACACCGAGGCAGAGCAAGAAAATACACCTTTACTCGGCGGAGTCCCGGGCTCGACTGCCGGCCGGCGTTCCGCCGTGAGCGCGCGAGCGCGTGCGCCCGAGCTACGTGTCATCTTCCTAAGGGATACTGAACAAAATTTTCGCCCCCAAGATAAATGGCCCAACTGAAGAATTGCGTGCTGAAATTTGTTGAAACAACCTTCATTTCAGCCAGAGACTAGCATGAAATAATGAATTTATTGTATTTTTCGCAAATTGGCGCGTCTAGCGGGCGCGCCGCGAACTAGAGAGAAAGTGACGCGAAACTCGGCGCATACTGACTCGCCAACCGTGCTCGCTGCGAAATCGCTTACCAGTCGACATCGCAACCGCTACCCGCTGCCGCGCGTCTCTCTCGAAACGTGCTCTCACTGTCGGGAAGCGTGCCGGTTGCCCCCCTCTTGCTGGAGCATTCGACGTCACGGCCGTCGACAAGCGCACTGGCGTGCAGCCGCCGCGCTCTCACAATCCACTAAAAATACGGCCAACTGCTCGAAATTATGTGAAAGAAACGCTGTTTATAGGGAACCCAAGCTCAAGTTTGCGGCGCGACGACAGCGCCGCGCCAGCCGCGCTGCCGCTTTGTCGGAAAGCTCTGAACCTTGCGCGGCCGACTCAGTCCCTTTCACGGTAGCGGTGGCGCACGTGCGCACGCGTTCTCTGTCGGTGCGGGTAACTAGGGGGGCCGTCAGCTCGGCACGTTGAAGTGAGAGGATTGCTGTGCGAAGCTGCGCATTTCCGCGATGGCAGAAGCGACCCCACGGAAGTGGACGTGAGGTCGGAAGTATTCCTGTGTCGTGAGCTGCCCACAACAGTGCAGACAACACTAAGGCACGCGATTTACGTGTGAAACTGTATTGTTTCCCGGTCGTGTCGCACGAGGAATAAGGGAGGCAAGCGTGGATAGCTGACGGCGCAGTCTCGCCTTCTATTTTGGTTGTCTGAGTTCATCGCTTTCGTTCGTTTCGACTACCTAAATCGGTAAGTAACGCGGCGCATGCACGCAGCGTCTGCAGTAATGATTACACGCTGTCTTCTCGCATTGTGAAAGTCCAGTTACGGTTGTAGGTGAAACAACTTTGTGTTTTGATTCTCCGTGTTCGTGAGACCTACCCGTCGTTGTTGAACGTTCACACTCGCGCTATACCGTTAGAGTTGCGCGGTTGGTTGAATTCAACTGAACTCGGCACATTGTCAGAAGTTCGGCGCCTGCAATTCACGCGTCGGGAAGGCTGCTTTATCACGCCGGCACGGACGTTCGTGCATTTTCAGCATGCTTTGACATCGTTCTGCAGGTTTGCTTTGTTTTTGTCACTTTATTAGTGTGATACATATTTAAGCCGCTAAATATAACTGCCACTTAATACATGCTTTGCAATTGCAACCTTGAAGTAACCACCTTGTGACTTTGTGCGATTTTCTTGCCGCGTTCGCGTAGCATGTTTTATACTCTTCCGTAGCGAATTCCTTCCTCCTGACTATGAGCGCCGCATGCGTCGTGAGCTAGAGCTCCGAACACAGCATCCCGACTAATCTCTCCTCGAGTACGTCCGGGCTTTGCAGGAGCTCTACCTCCTTGCCGACTCTACGGCATCAGACGCCGAGAAGGTAGAACGAGCCATTCGCCAGGCTCATCCAACCTTCGCCGCTTACCTTCGGAGCGCCCGTTATCGTAACCTGAACGAGCTGGCCTCCAATGCGAAGCGTATTCAGGGCGACGTACTGGCGGCGAGAGCCTATCGCCCACCGCCACTGCCGTCCGCTTCTCTCGAGCCTCGTTGTGCGTGGGCTCGAGAGAAGCGTAATCCCCGTAATCACGAGGTGGCCTCGGCCGCGAGAGAGCAACGAGACGCGCCTGACGTTTCGGACCGCGCTCTCGACCCGTACTCGTACGCCCGGGCGTGCCCCTTTGCACTGCAGGGCGAACGAGAACGGAACCCCCGTTCCCCAATGCACGAGGGGAGATCCGATCGTGGAGCCCACCCTGCGGCTAGCGAACGGAGGCCTCCTAGCTCTCAAGGGTCGCCAAAATCCCTCACTGATGGGGGAAATGGCGTCGTCTGCTACCGTTGTCATGAGCGTGGCCACACCGCGCGATCATGCAACGCGCCCGTCCCGACGCAAGGGCCTGCTCGCCCGTCGGGAAACGGGGTGAGCCGTCGGTGTGCTCCCCCTCGCCGGCGGCTGCAGCAGTACGAGAGCATGGGGGTGTAACCCAACCTCTGGCACCGATGGCGTGTCGCGCTGGACATGACTTTCCAGCCACGCCGGCGCCGTTTATCGCCCTTACGATCGCTGGTCGAGAGTTCGCGGCGTTGGTGGATAGCGGGGCTTCGATCTCGCTGTTCGGCGAAGAGGTTATGGCTCATTTGCGCGACCGCTCTGTCCGCATTCGAGCTTGCGACCCTGCCTTCCGTCTCGCCAGCGGTACCGCCACCTCGTGCGGCGCTGCACGGTTGGTTGTGCGCTGGGAGAATCGCGTGCATCGACAGCGCTTCGTGCATCTCCCGGGTCTTTCCGTGCCCGTGATTCTTGGTCGCGACTTTCTCGCGCGCACGGGTATCGTGATAGACGTCGCGAGCGGAGGCTACAGGGACGGCCCTACCGGCGCCCTACGGCCATTCGCTACACCTCCCGTAGTCTCGGCTGCCCGTGAGTCGCCGGAAGCCACGAGGGTGCAGGCGGAAAGGAGAAAAAGCGTAGCCCCCTCGGCCCGTGTTCTCACTCTGTCGCCAAGACTGGCCCTTTGGCCGGCGCGGCGGAAAACGGTCCGTGCCTACCGCTTTCTCTCGAGCATAGCGCTACCGTGGTGGGCGAGGTCTCGGCTACGCCGGTGACCACCCCGGTAAGCAGAAGCTCGGATCGCTCGCTGCCGCCTTTGCCGGACAGCTTGTCGACACATGAGAAGGCACGCCTGTCGCCACTGCTGACTCGTTCCAGCGACATGTTCACTGAACGCCCGGGTTGCACCCCTCTTGTGAGGCACCGGATTGACACAGGCGACGCACAACCGTAGAAATGCAATCCTCGCCCCGTCAGTGTGGCCAAGAGGAAAGCAATTGACCAGGCATAGGATGAGCTGATTGAGACAGGAGTTGTCCAACGCTCAAACAGTCCCTGGTGTTCACCGGTGATAATGGTCCCCAAAAAAGACGGCTCCTATCGGCTCTGTGTGGTCTACCGCCGGCTGAACGAGGTCACGAGGAAGGATGCCTATCCTATGCCTAACGTTGACTCGATCGTGGCTGCTCTAGGCGGTGCTTGCTACTTCAGCATCTTGGATGCTAGCCGCGGTTACCTGCAGGTTCAGATGGAGCCGGCTGATGCGGAGAAAACTGCGTTCACCTCTAACAGAGGTCTGCACGAGTTTACCCGCATGCCTTTTGGCTGTTCTGGAGCTGCAGCTACCTTCCAGAGACTGATTGACCGCATCCTCGGGGACGCCGCTAAATGGCAATTCGCCATGGCGTACCTGGACGACATCGTCATATTCTCTTGAACGTTCGAGGAGCACCTCCGCCACTTGGAGGACGTCCTCGAAAGGTTGCGTGCCGCCGGGTTGACCTTGAACCCGAAGAAAGTTCAAATAGCTGAGACTCGCATTTCACTATTAGGCTTTACCATCGAGAGCGGTCGCGTTCTGCCGTGCGAGAAAAAGGTACGTGCCATTGTGGAGTACCGGACGCCGGCGAACATTCAGGGCCCGAGGCGCTTTTTGGGCATGGTGAACTACTACCGGCAGTTCATCCCAAACTGCGCGGACCCCCAAGCGCCCTTGACCGCACTGTTGAAAAAGTCGGCACGATGGAGCTGGGGGCCAGAGCAAGAGCGAGACTTCAAGGCTCTATCTCAATCCCTAGTGGCCACAGCCGATCTGAAGCTGCCCGACCTCATCAGGGAGTTCGTTGTCCAAGCGGACGCGAGCGACCTAGGTATCGGGACGGTACTGCTTCAGGAGCACGACGGCGTCCTCCGGCCAGTCGCCTTTGCGAGCCGGTCACTTAACGCCGGCGAGCGCAACAACAGCGTGACTGAACGGGAATGTCTCGCTATAAGGTCCATTCCTTTCACCTGCACTTCGTGAACCGGTTCACGGTGGCGCTGCACTCTGGCATTCGTTTCACTAGTTCAAGATGGCGGCGGCGGCACCACGGCATTCGTTTCAGTAAGGTGCAGCCATCGTGCAGGGCTAGTTCAGCGATTCCCTGCACCTGCTCGTGAGGTAGTGCCAAGTGCGTGCAGCGCAAAATCAACATGGCTGGAAACGGAACAGACGACAGAGCCGGCTGCATTCGTGTTTGTATAAACGGCGTTGAGACAAACCTCACGCCAATTACCAGCAGCGACGGCCGGCATGTTCGTGACGCCAGCGGCGACTGGTACGCCACACCAGGTATGTTACTAGCCATGAGCACCATGAGGCTTAGGCAGCTTAGGTCCGCGTAGAAATTGCATGACAGCTGCCCGTACCATGCCCTTCCGCAGCAGGCTTGTGCACGAAAAAAGTAACGCAGTATGAAAAACATTGTCGCCCACGTGTGTTTACGGGTGCAGTTAACTGTTTGGACAAAATATATTTGAAACTCTTGCGGCGCGTGTGGTGTACCACTTGATAGACCGAGCTTTTAAATAGGCTTTCTTTTTCTTTACGCAGATGGGACCGTAGTGAGTGTTAGAAGCTCGTCGGCCCCTCCGGACGCTACTTCGGGAAAAGACCACGATGCAGCCGCCCGTGCCGTGGCCGAGCAGCACCGCTCGCCTGTTGAAAACTCGTTGGCCCCACGGGACACAAACGACGAGGAAACCGCAGCCAACGCCGCGCTCGACTCATCGAGATCCGCAAGAGAGCATGATCTTTTGGCCTACAGCCAAAGTATTGTTTTTAATAGCAAAATACACTGAGCTGAAAGAGTCTGTGGGAAAAAAGGTGGTCCACGGTGAGTATTTTTTTTTCACGGGGGGAAACAATACATGCTGTTTCGAGATCATTAATTGAACGCTGACAAGAGTGATATTTTGTGATATCATTCCAGACTCCAATTATTACGTAACATTTTTGGGTGAAACGAGTTTTGGAAAATGCAGTGTTCGAAAGCCTTGTGTGCCTTTTATATGGGCAAAATCATAGCTGCAAAGTGAGTGCGTCTTAATGTATAAAAATATTCAGCAAGTGACAATGATTGCACATGTAAAGATAATAGGTCGGCAAAATAATTGCTGCTCACTCAGACTCAATCAAAAAATATTTATTGTTTCTAAGTCTCCAATATTTTCCTCAACCGAACTCACTAACATTTTCTGCGACTGTACTTACTCGGACTCAAACTTGCCAAAATATTACCTAGACTCACGATCCGATCATAGTCAGTCGACTCATGAGTGAGTTTGCCGACCTACGGTAAACATAAAGCATTCCAGCACTGGAATGCTTTATGTTGTGTAGAACAAGTGTAGAACAAGTGTAGAACACTTGTTATACACTGCAGACAAGGAACTGTGTGTGGTACCTGTGTCACAGGGTCACTTTTGATCGCAGTCAGGCCTGATTCGGATTGAATTTTTTGACCGTGACTGGCTCCTTTCCGCAATCTGCAGAAGTAAGCCAATCACAATTGAGAAATTCAATCATGTTTGGGCTTAACTGCAATCATAACTGCACGATGTGACAGCAGTATAAAGGCTTCAGTTTGATAATGAAAAGGAGGCATTCAGCTGAGTGATGTAGACATAGATGGTATAATGTATGCAGATAAATTCCTTGAGAATAGAAGACTGATGTGCGAAACTTGATCTAACGAAACCAGATTCTATGATGTTCTCAATTTTCTGAAATGAATGAGTGGAAAAGAAGTATGCTGGACTGTGCATTTTAATGCTGTCATGCTAAAACATATCAGCATCCTAATCGCAGGCTTAGCTTCATTTGATGAGGGCACACACTTCGTGTATACAAAGAAAGGGCTCATGATCCAGCAGGGCTACTATGTACCAGTTGGCTCTAGGAGAGGTGGTGCTTGCTGTTGACAGACGGCACTGGTTGTGTACTCGCAACTTTCTTGCCAACTTGCCGATTTGACAAATGATTTAAGCTTGGTTGTCACTCCATTAAATTTAGTTGTGTCTGTTGGAAAACCATCGAAGTGAAAAACAATGACAAAAAGTACATGATCAAGAAACAGTTTTATTGAAGGTAATTTGCTGCCTTTTGTTACACCATGAGCAATACAATGCATACTAATTGTTAGGGATTTTGTGATCATTAGCAGCTTTGATAATATGATGCTGAACAATCGGCATCGAGGTGAGCATTTGGCAGAACCACAAGCAACAGAACCTCAAGCAACAGTTAACGTCTCCGACCTCAAACCTTTCGTTGCCCGCAGCAACGACTTGGGAGGGGGGGAGGCGGTCACCCAACCGTAGAAAAACCGTGAGGAGGCTGGCTGCAAGCCACGCCATCGGTACAACCTGCGCAAACGCACCTAAGCAACCTTTCTCCCATTGACAGGTAGCTGGACTTTATTCCATACCATGACCGTCAATGGAGAATAACCGCTAAGGTGCGGCGGTACACGTCTGGAAGTGGTAGAAGGCCCTCTTGGCCGAAAATACCCTCTGACGTGTTGTCCAAGCCATAACCCGGCAAGCGCCCGCTTTCGTTGGGGAGCACTGCCAGACAGGCACTCTTTTCGGCAAGCCGGCTATGCCGGGGACATTTCTGTCCACTACTGCATCGCCCGGTCGTCCCCCTGCGCCTGGCTCAACCGTGCCGCCAGCCTGTTGCGGAACCTGTGCCGTTCCCTGGTACTCCGAGCTGTGGCCTGGTTCCTGCCTTCTGACCCGCAGCCACCTTCCCCTGCCTTACCCACCTGGCAGCTTCAGCAGCCGCCCTCGGCGGCTGGTTCGCCCACTCAAGCTGGGGCCCAGGCCCGAGCGTGGCCGCTCCTGCTTCCGTTCCTGGCTGCCTGCTGTTCCGGCCTGCCGTTCCTGTGAGGCCGCCGTCCCAGCGACTTCCGGCTGTGGGCTGCCGCACGCAACTTGCAGCCACGCCTCGTACGTGCCCGGCTGCCAACCTCTCCAGACCGGTGAACTTCAAGCGGGATGGCTGCCCGCCCTTGGGCAGTCTTGCCCCCGTTCCTCCTGGGCTGTGGACCTTCTCCCGGCAGTGGGCTCTCCCCAGTGGAGGAACTTGTGGTGGAACTTTTGGTGGGACGTTTCGTGCGACCATGGCCGACTTATGGACTTGTACCTTCAGGAAGACGACACCCCCCTGTTGGACTTTGCCCCGTTGGCCATATTTTCATCGGTCATTGGTTCTTCGCTATTCGCTATTCGTGCCATAAAATCTCCTCCTTGTTGCGCGACGTCTACAACAATGAAGTCCACAATAAAGAGCGCATTACTGTGCTGAACAAGAAGAATTTTTTTTCAGAATAGCCAGACAGTGTCTCTTTCTGAACATAATTGAAGAAGGCTGACCGGCAATCACATCGGCGGGCAGCCTTCTTCTTATAGCAGCGGACGAGATAGATTCATATGTGTGCAATAGATACTTTCAGTTGTAATATAACTATGTTGTGCTGTTTTTGGGCCTATACAACTGTCTGTGAATTCATCGTTGCTGACAGCGAGGTAGAGATAGGAATAAAGATGATTACGAACAGACACACTCTTTTGCAGGTGGGTAGCCTTCTTAGTCCAGAAAAGCGTGGACGCTAAACATTTCCCTGGTGCGGTAGATGAAGTTATGGGGCAAAATTGAAAGCTGAGCTTCTCAATGTGCTTGAGTTCACTCCCTCGTTATAAGCCGCGGCGACCGCTGCAGGCTACCTTATGATAAGCAAAATGAAGCAGGCTAATCGGAGACTAACGTGGGAATATTTTAGCTTTCCTGGCACGGCACAACTAAAATACTGGACACATCTGCACACTCTTCAACTCGCAGCAGCTTGGATGTGGAGCAGTGGCTATGCTATATGTTTTCAAAGAAGGAAAGTAAATTTCCTGAAAAGGGAGAGCGTTTGATTCGGCTATAAAACGTTTACTGGTTCCCGCCCGTACTTGCGTCGCCGATTACATAAATGTCAGGCCAGGCAGAACAAAAAAAAAGCGCCGGACCTGCGCGCAAAGCGCAGCACAGTCACAGCGAAAGCTCGAAGAGCGGCATTTCTAGAGCCCGTTATAAACTCTCTTGTGGCTACTAATACAAGCACGTACACTTGCAACGTACCCTCTACGCCATAAATCATAAAGGGGAGGGAGAGGGGGAGGGGAAAGGAGAGGGGTGGTGAAGAGGACTTGCGCATGCGCAGTAAGGGTGGTCACGCCGCACACCACCACCACCACCACCGGATTGAACTCCGCTATAAGATGCTTCACATCTAATAAAATCATGACAGATTGCTGTGATATTATAGAGCCCCAGCTGAGCGATAGCCTCCTCTGCTGTGCTGGAGCGCAAGGCACGAAAACGTCACCTAGGCAACCTGCACCGCAGAGAGCCGACAGTGCTTAGTCGTGAGACACGCAGGACAATCTTCAGAGTAGAAGCGTAGGAGAAATTTCATTACGTGTTTACGTGACTGCTGTGTTGAAGGAAAAAATCACAGCATATCCACGGAGTGAATGATGATGAGTGGGCGAAGCTGCGGAGGTTCATCGGTAAACCGTGAATCTTCCGTGAATTCTGCCCAGTACATCATCACCGACGTGAGATCGGGCGCGTTTATACTAAAGGTTCGATGAGTTATGACGACTTGCAGATCACTTTAATTTTACATGTACGCTGTGAATTTTCATTGTTTAGAAAACCATTGCTTTAGAAAACATCTGGCGTCTTTCGTTAAGGAGCTGGCGTCTTTTCGTTTTGCTTTAGAAACATCTGGCGTTCTTTCGTTTTGCTTTTAGAAAACATCTGGCGCCTTTCGTTGGTTTATTTCATCAATCAATGGCGTTTTGAACAAAATTGTTATTGATTAATCACGCACAGGAGAAATCTCACCAGGCACTACCTTGGAGGTAAAGAATGGCTGCTAATGGGAATGAGAGACAGAAGAAGTCGGCTTTTAGCTACCGCTGCGAATTTTTTATTGTTCAACAACGCACAGGAAAAATCTCCCACCGGCACCACCTTGGAGGTCAAAGCGTAAGACTGGTTACGGACTACGAGTACGACTACGAGGGACGAACGGGTGCCGCCTTAAGGAGCTTCGCCCCTAAAAAGAACACAGCCACTTCCTC
>NC_051177.1:206398876-206449440 GCF_013339695.2 Rhipicephalus sanguineus
TTGGTTTATATTTTTCCATTGTCGATTAAACAGATTACCTGGACATCTTGATGCGTTTTTTTTTTGCCGTCGCCTTCGCAGACGGCCGTCATGCCCCCTCCCGTATGAAATGCAAATTGATAAGGTCCCCCCGCGCATCGTATGTTCTGGCGCGGGTAAAAGCGCGCTAGCGAGGGCGACGAACGTGGCCGAAGCAGAGATCAAACGAGCCGGCCCATTTCCGTCAGTCGGAGGGTGCATGCGATAACATCACCCCGCTCGGGAGGCGTGCCGTCGAAGCACACAGGAACGCCCCGCCCGTCGTTTTAAACGACCATGAAAAGACCATGCACCCTCTGTCGCTCGGAGCGTGCATTCACTCGGAGGGGGGGGGGGGGGTTGTCGCGCGAGGAGCAACATTTGACTGAATCTAACTGCACTGGCGCGCGCGCTATCTCGACAGCCATCCCTGTGGGCGGCTCGTATACCCTTCTACTGCTGCGCTCTCAACGCGAAGTGAGTATGCGGAGGCATCTCTCCCCTGGACCGGCCTATTATCTTACACCAGCGTTTTGTAGTTACGCGAGATCGGATACAACTCAGTAAGCTGCCAGCCTCACTGTATACCACAAAATTTGTTGCTATCGCATGCGTTGCTTCGCCCTTGCGGTGAAACTGTGACTTTTTATAAAATGTTCCCTCTCTCTCTCAATTCATCCTGGCTAAATGTGAATCCGAGTCGATAAACAAGAGGAATCAGGGGGGCATGAAGACAAACAGCTGAATTAAATCTGGATTGTCCTGCGAGTTTCCTCACGTGTCTTAATGCATTACAAAACATACAGATTCATTTTAACGTGTCAACGTAGTATACAGAGCGAGTGGTGATGTCAAAATAGACATTGAAAACAATGGAAACGCATACATTTTATGGATGCCTAAGCCCTTGGCCTTATTTCGTCTGGGCATTAGTTAAGAAACCTCAACGATTTTGTCAAAGAAACGTAAAAAGCGCCTTTTTTATTTGGCCACTGCTGCTACTTCTATTTTTTTCCGGTTGTGGACGTTCACTGCTATTTGGTGCCACATGCGAAACAAGGCGTTCGTGCGGGCACTCCAGCATCAAGCTACTATGCTTGTTTGTTGAACAGAATTTTTATGGGCACTCACGCTGCATTGTGGCCGACGCCGTCGCTGCCGCTGTGAGTTCCGTATCAAGTAAAATCCGTACATCGTCCTATGCGTCATTGCTGCATGCGCAAGTGAAAGCACGCGAAAACTGGCCGACGATTACTACTCTAGCGGAGGAGAAACGCGCCGTCTGTTTCGCGCAAAAGGCGCATGGGATTGTCTCGTCTCGGCGAGTGGCTGCCTGTCTCCTACAGGAACTCCGTGCTTTGACCGGCAGCGCCTGGTCGCCTGCGGTCGTGCGGCCAGTATCTTTACAAGCATCATCCTTTGTTGCACGTGCTGTGCTGTCATCGCTAAGTTTTGCGTTGAAGCCGTATACAGCACGAAGGTCGCTTCGCTGGCGCCAGTGTTTTGTAGCGTTAACTACACTTGCCGAGCCGAAGCGGTTTCGCGTGCGCGTTACAAGAGCCGTGCTGCGCATGGCGCGAGGAGCAGTGATGTCACACAGCTGGCGCACCGGAACGCTCGAACACTCTAACGCTATGAGCCCGCGGCTGCGGGCGGGCTGATCGCGTCCCTGTCCGCGTGTGCAGCTTCGACTGACCGAGTGCGTCCACTGCTGTCACTGCATGAACGCGCAAACTGCGCCACGGGCGACAACGGTCCTTTCCGTCGGGCTACATCTGCGACAGGTCCCGGAGGGAGTGCGCAGGCCGCTCTTTTGTCTAGCTGGTGAGCGGGCGGCGCACGATGCTGCCTACATGTCATCATAGAGACGGCAGCGTGTTATTCATGACCACTGAGCAAAAAACAGAATATGGATGTGTCCACATATATGCGCGAACATGTGTTTGTCGCATTGAAAGCAGCAGTAAGCCTGACAATCAAGCTAATCCTAGACACCGGGAAGAGCTGAGAATAACCGCTAAACCTTAGCTCACGCAACTAAAACGTATAGCCTGTCTAGCCGAGCTAGCCACTGCATTGTTTTAGGGGCGAAGCTCCTTATGCCGTGGGTCTGTTCCATCCTCCGTTTGTTTGTAGCGTTGTATAGCCACCTCTAGCTCGTGAGAAGCGCGCGTCTGGTATGCGTAGAGAAGAGACGACGTGACGGTGAGACTCGCGTGCGTGTTCGCCTGTGTGCATCCTTTCTTCTTTACTACGCGCGTTCTGGTATGCAGTATGAAGAAGAAGAACGACGTGACGAGTGTTGCGACCCTCTCGTTGCGTGTTCACCTTGTGGGCGTTTTTTTTTCGTCTTACTACGTCTCGTGTTTCAACGACACCCGAAGACACATTTCAGACGTAAGCGCGCCTGAGGCTCCCTCTTGGCACGCTTTCCTCTTTAGCTCGGAATGTCGCCAGATAGAGAAAAGGCTGCGGAACGGAGGGCACGGAAGGCGCGGCAGCGGCGCGCTCGCAGACAGAATCCTGAGGTGAGAGTCCGCGAGGCCGAAGCTGCCGTCGACGCCGCGAAGCAGATTCCGCCGTTCAAGCCCCGCAAGCCGAAGCTGCTCGACAAGCTGCACGGCTGCGGCGAGAAGACCCCCGCCGTTCGAGCCCGCGAGGCCGCAAGTCCTGCTCGACAAGCTGCATGGCTGCGGCGAGAAACCCCCGCCGTTGTTCGAGCTCTGCGAGGCCGAAGCTGCTCGGACAAGCTGCACGGCTGCGTGCGCTAAGACCCCGCCGTTCGAGCCCGACGAGGCCTGAAGCTGCTCGACAGGCTGCATGGCTGCGGCGAGAAGACCCCGCCGTTCGAGCCCGCGAGGCCGAAAGCTGCTCGACAAGCTGCAGTGCTGCGTGCGAGAAGACCCCTGCCGTTCGAGCCCGCGAGGCCAAAAGCTTGCTCGACAAGCGCACGGCTGCGGCGCGAAGACCCCCGCCGTTCGAGCCCGCGAGGCCGAAGCAGCACGGCTGCGGCGCGAATCGATCTTCAAAAATGTGAAAGACCATGAAGCTGGCGAGAAAGCGCGCGTACCGGCAGGCAGAGCCCGAGGCTGTGCGAGCACGTGAAGTGTGCTGCAAAACAGCATCAGGGCAGGCTCTGCCGCCGAAGGCGCAAACGTGTGCTTGCTAGCGGGGACTTCCTTGATATTCGGCCATAGTTGCGGTGTGTGCAACAGATTGTGGTCTCAAACCATCTTGTCACATAGCTTCCCAGGACCACGCTCGCGCAAATGCCATCGCCGTGCTGCAGCGCGAGTTCGCGTCGCCCCCCTCATCATCATTCACCACGTGTTTATGCTGTAATTTTTTTTTGTTTCGGGCTACTCCAGAGCACATGTTATTGGAGTGAGCTGGTGAACTGAAAAAACTGTCCTTCAGAAGGATGAACAGAATAGACTTAAAACTTACAAATGCCTTCATTATTTGGAAACACGGTGGAAAGAGACGTGGATACCACGGACATATTGCTTTCTCTTAAGGTACGGAGAGTGTGACGTTAGGCAGAGACACGCTCTTCGACTGTTTACTAGTTTACTTTTTTTCTTTAGAAGCGATGTGTTGATGAAAAGCCTGGGGAACATTGAACTACGAGTACTCTCCATGGTTTATCTATAATATTTTATTGCGATAGCAATTATATGGACACTCATTGGGTTTTCGCCGTCGCCGTCATGTTCCTATAAAGTCTAAATCGATAACGTCCCCCCGCGCATCGTATGTTGCACCCGCGGGTTAAAGCGTGCAAGCGGTGGTGACGAGCGCCGCTGCAGCAGAGATGAAACGAGCCGACCCATCTCTCATATGAGCTGGAACCGTGAATTCATGCTTATTCGGCGATTACTTGGCATGTATGTAATGATACGAATGTGACGTAGCGAACTGCCAGAGATATAGCTTTCCCCTTGTTCATTTGTGTCATGAACAGTCCTGCGCTTGACAACTGCATTTAGCCATTATGACCCTTAAAATGTAACCTCTCATTGCTCACGAGTACGGCTGTAGATATCTACAGTGTGGTTACATGTGAGCCAACACGTGCATACACAACCGGCGTTCGTAAAGCGTATACCGTCTGCAGATGGTGTTAATAAATGGAAGCATAACTTGTGTTACCTGCGGTGCGAGCGACGTGCACGCTGCCTAATCAAATATATCCTATTTTAATAAATGCTGAACTTTACACGCTCGCGTAATGCTTAAATCCCAGAGCCTTGCACTTGTGCTCGTCAAAAGCGTCGGTGGACGTTGGTTCCAAGTGAATCCGCGAATAGCAGTGACCGCTCGTGGAGTCGTCTAGGGACCGAGATGTATATGTTCTTTCAGTTATGCCGTAGGCATACTGCACCCCTCCCCCCCACCTCCAAAAAAAATCACAGCATATCCACGGAGTGAATGATGATGAGTGGGCGAAGCTGCGGAGGTTCATCGGTAAGCCGTGAATCTTCCGTGAATTCTGCCCAGTACATCATCACCGACGTGAGATCGGCGCGTTTATACTAAAGGTTCGATGAGTTATGACGACTTGCAGCTCACTTTAATTTTACATGTACGCTGTGAATTTTGATTGTTTAGAAAACCATTGCTTTAGAAAACATCTGGCGTCTTTCGTTAAGCAGCTGGCGTATTTTCGTTTTGCTTTAGAAACATCTGGCGTTCTTCGTTTTGCTTTTAGAAAACATCTGGCGCTCTTTCGTTTGGTTTATTTCATCAATCAACGGCGTTTTGACACAAAATTTTTATTGTTTAATCACGCACAAGGAGAAACTCACAGGCACCACCTTGGAGGTAAACAATGGCTGCTAATGGAAATGAGAGACAGAAGAAGTCGGCTTTTAGCTAACACTTACACTTCTACTTCTACTAACGTTTCCTACTGGGAACATGCCAATGGCTGCTAATGGGGAATGAGGGACAGAAGAATTCGGCTTTTAGTTGACGCGCACGCTGCGAATTTTTTATTGTTCAACAACGCACAGGAAAAATCTCCCACCGGCACCACCTTGGAGGTCAAGATCTGGTACTAGCGTTACGACTGGTTACGCACTACTACGACTACGAGGGACGACCAGGTGCCGCCTTAAGGAACTTCGCCCTAAAAAGTAACAACAGCCAGCAACAACGCTTCAAAGCGCTGAGGCTGGTCCTACAGAGCACGCGGAAACGCTATAGAAATCGCAAAGATGCCGTCTTAACTAAACACAGAAGAAGTTATTGACTGAATCACGCAGTAATATGTTACAACTTGTCACATTCACTTGATTTGAGAAGTGCTGGAAAGGCACAGACGGAAAGCTAAAGCGTGGGGCCCGTGCGCTCGTCGCGGCGACTGCTGCGGCATACAAACTTTTCCCATCAGTGCTTGCGCGCCCTTTGGGGGCACTCGTGTGCTTGAAAAGGTCTATTCAGCCTTGAGGCATACCCCTTTCCCTTGAAGACGCTAGCCGAATGGAGGGCAACGGGCGCGATTCCCGGACTTAACCCGTGGTGGCAAATCGCATCCACACTTAAAAAATTGTAGATGCGACCCGATGGTATGGAAATAGATTATTGGTTCCGACACAAACATTAGAACACGAGGTGAATAATGGAAGCTATGCACATTAACAGAGTAGGGGATAGGTGCATAAGCCATGCGTCTCTTGCCCTTAGCGAAAAAGAGCTGCAAGTTTTAAATTTGAGATTGTCATTCTGATTAACACAGGAAAAACGTTCCTTTGCATCTCTTTTTGTTTTGTTTGTTTGTGCTCTGGGCGCAAGCGTATGGTGTAAGTGTTCTGGCTTCTTGACATCGCTGGATGACTCTGCTGCACACGCGCAGTCGCTCCGCTGCGCGTGTTTCACTTGTGCATTGTATTCATTAGTGTCGTTGCCTTCAAGACGTGAGTAAGCGCTCATGTCGTTCGCCTTCTTCGTACTTCGTCCTCGTCCCTTTGGGGCTGTGAAGTATCAAAAAATGGTTAAAAAAGCGACTCACGGTGCGTGATTACGGAGGGTGCTCTAGGCGCTCGAACCCTAAGATGGGCATGCGACGGTGCACGGAGAGCTTGCGCCGGCATGAGATTTTTTTTTTTTTTGCTTTCTCTATTCCTACGCATTTAGTAATTCATATGACATACACTTGGCAGCAAGCTCGTCTTCAAAGAACCTCGTTGCTGGTGCTTTCTGTGTAGGCAGCAGGGATGCAAAGATCCTTTCCGGGTCCCTTTCCAAAAAACAACGATGGTATAAGCAGGTTTAAAGTAGCAAACAAGAGAGCGGCACGTTGCCTCTCCACATTTTTTGTTGTTGTTGTTTTATCCCTAAACACTTACTCATCAACCATTTCAGCCTTTATTTACCAGCTGAAGCATCCGCCATCAAGGGGGGGGGGGTAGTGAGCTAGTAAAGCAGTGTAAAACATTTTGAAAGCAAACAAAAATCTCATGCCTGCATATCCTTTGCTAACGATAATTAAAGCAGGGAGGGGGCAAGGGAACGGTACCCTGTTCCACTTGGATCCGACCCTGGAATTTTGGTGATTGTTGCAATTTCATTCCGAGCTGCGCCTTGAGAGGTTCGTCCATGCTCCCGTGCAACTGCAAATCTTTCTAGCCGCTCCAACGCACCATGCCTAAAAAGAAAAAAAGTAACTTGTTCCGTGACGTTATGCAAAAGAAGTCGTGCAAAGAAAATGCATAGATTCCTATCCAGAGCTTCTACGGATCTTGTACGCCGGTAAGAGGGTTTAACGTCCGAAAACCACGAGATGATTCTGAGGGACGCCGTGATGGAGGGCTCCGGAAGTTCGACAAGCTTGGGGTTCTTTAACGTGCACCTATATCTAAGTACACGGGCCTCAATCATTTTCGCCTCCATCAAAAATGTAGTCGCAGCAGCCGGGATTCGATCCCGTGACCCTCGGGTCAGCAGTCGAGCGCCATAACCACAAGACCAGCGAGGCGGGGAGGTACGCCTGCAAGATTGGGCGTGAAACATCAAGGGAAGTCCCTCATGTGTACATAAATTTTATTTGACTGCTCCCTGATTCTTACTTTTGAATAATTATTTTTATTTTTATGCAGTCTTTTCTTTTCATTGTTTGCTCACATTCTGCTCCAAAATGTCTTTGCGCCTCGTCCACTGTTTGTTGTACTTTTGTTCTTGCTGTAACACTATAATTTTCTATGAATATTTCAATCATATTGTGCTCACACATAACTGCGTGAAAAAGAATGTTAGTAAAATAGGACGGAAACCCCGAATCTCCCACATCTCTGTTCTCTACGCGCTATATATGACTCCGGCATGTGCCGTTCAGAAGAAGCTAACCTGCCCACATAGACTCCAGACTTTTTTTTTCTTCGTTTTACAATTTATCAGTGCCATGTGTGGCCTACACAACGAACATATACCGCAACTAGAAAGCTTGGTTTAAACGAGAAACTCCACAGGGCGCAGGCAGACACGCGTGAACGCAGCACGCCAGCGAGCGGCCGCGCCCTCTGCAAGCTGCATCGTGCTCTTTCCGCCTGGCCGCTAGCTCACCACACTAGGCAATCTTTTCTAGCCACTATTCGCAATGCCCACGAACTATAGGTGGCGCGCTGTGCAATTTAAGATGGCGCCCGGAAGAGGGTCAACTCGTTTGTTAACACAGGAACAGATAGGAAGTGCCGACCGTACGGCCCGTGCCACTTTCACCGGATGAAATCATGAGCTTGGCGTGAAATGGATATGTGACCGAAATACCTTCCCAAACTATGGAAAGTACTAAGTGCTCGCCACCTAATTATTTGCTGCTGCGTGAAAGGTTAAATTTCAGCTCCGTTACCGTGCATATATGATGCTTTGCGAAATCCTCTGCGTGCTACAGAAAACTGCATGAACTAGAATTGACGTATGAACTGAACAAGGTATTACGCACCGAGCCTGCCGGACGGATTTTCCGCCGAAGTAGGCCGTTAGCGAGTAGCGCCGTCGCTGCTGCACGGGACCGCATGTTTAACGTGGTGACGGTTTGCAAACATATTACGCCGTCGTCGTTAGTTGCGCAGTCAGGAACGCGGAGTTACTTCTTCAACGGAACACAAGCATATAACATTCCATTCAATAGCGCTTGTGTCACAGCCATGCTCATACTCTAGCCGTGTGCAATGCACTTCACTCGGCTGTTGCAGGTTCAATCAGCACGATCGAAACATGAATATCGAAAAGAATGCACACGTGTGCTTTTCGCAACGTCGAAGTATTCAACGTTGCGAAAAATTCGTCGAACAACAATGCCGTTCGGAAGGTGCCGGTGAAGTAGAAAGGAAAAGTTAGCCAAGCGGCGTGGATTACGGCCGTGACAGCACGTTTTATCGCTCTAACCATTTCGCATTGCTGGTAGAGCTTGAGCGTGCAGGCGGCATGCGGTGCTCCACGATATACACAATAATCGCGCTACATGCAATGCACAAGAAAATCTATGGATTTATTTTGATCTCGCTCAAGGGTATTATACTATATATACAAAGTGACTTACGAGCGTGAAAAAACATTCACGCGCGGGGGGTCGTGAAGTTCCAACTCGCTCCTCGTGAGTTAGCAGCTGATCATTCATCGTCGCTTTCACTCTCGATGCTTTCACAGCCTTCTACGTCCAGTGAAAAATCCTCGTCGTCAAGATGGTTTCTTTTAACATCACTGCTGAAAGCAATCTGAAGAATATTTTCCGCCGAGCGACTTTGAACACTCCGCATCACCATGTTTACAATTAGAGAGACGCCTTGGCGCCGGAGGAGAACATTTTGCTCTCAAACCGGTCAACAAGCAAATTGCTTGCAGTGTGCTGCCACCTATCAACAAACGCACAAAAACAAGTGGCGCAGCGCTGGCTGTAAAATCAACACACTGGTGACGGACGGCGTTGAGATCGTTCGCTCCGCGAAAGGCAGGGAGCGCACGTGTCCTCGAATACTCGAGGCGCTGGCTCGAATCACCAAACGTCGCTCGTACGATTCATAACAGCGCTTTCCTGACAAAGGATAGAGGCCCTGTTTTAATGTATCGCCAGCTTGAGACTGCTCAGTTATAGAAGATCACATCGCGAGCCCGCGCGACCTCCCGCGTGCAATGGAATGGGATTCATGCGCTACAAAAGCAGTGAGGAATGCTATATGCAAGTAAACAGGGTGAATTTCAAGTGAAAGTGTCTGACGATAACATTCAACAAACGTACGTGGTTATTGAAAAACTCGCGAAGCTGATATGTGTACACTGTGGGATATCATTGAAAGCGCGAGTTGCCACGTATTTTCACGAAAACTTCGCGTCTCTCAAGAACGAATCAGATTTATCGTGTCACGGAGGGCCCGGTTAGTTGAATGACGCAGGAAACATGCAAAGTCGTAGTGTTCCTTTCTTGCCAAAGCGTTAACACTGAGGCCAGCGCAGCTGAATAAGAGAGTGACTGCGTAGTGCTGGCATTTTTTCGTCTAATAACCCTCCTCGAGAGTACATATACTCCTGAATTCCGCTTGGCGGCGCGACAGTCCATGGACATTGCGAATAGTGCTGCAATTCGTGTGTATTTCGTCGTGCCGAGTTTAGTTCATACGGTCAACCTTTACCGCGCTGCCTCCATTGTGTGTTGTATGTCGTGGTTACTGACGTAAGCGCAAGTTCTTCACGCAGTATTGTGCGTGGTACCAAGCAAATAGTCACCACATACCGGTCGTGCGACTCCAATCTCTGCGACTCCTTGTTCAGTGTGATCGACGGACGCGATTCATCGCTTTGAAAAACACCTTCTTCAAATGTTTCCTCACGTCAGTAAGTAGCAGCGCCGCAATACTTCCTCGACGACCGCGCTTTGGTGGCCCTGGAAAATGCCTGGACGCTCGGGGACGGCCGGACCGCGGGTAGCTTGGGCATTCCCGCTTTGCGCATCGCTTTAAAACCGGCGGTCATCCCGCAGTGTACGCTGCCAGCGTGCTTTCTTGCAAGAGGTGATATTGAACGTTACGCTCCGTACATTGTGATTTCTTCTTATTGTAGTGCGCGTTGGTCGCCGCAGGAAATCGCATAACGTGTTGGTACTGTATGCGGCTGTAGTTGGGTGGGTTGTGCTCGCGGATGACATTTGTCAAGAACGTAGTCGGTAGTGTTATAACGTTTTGGTAATTAGCTCGCTTGCACCCACTGCTCTACGTTAATATTTGCTGAAAGGAGCCAACATTTATGTCAGGCACACCACTATCATGATTTTTATGCATGCCAAATTTATGCATGTCTCTTGCCAACTTACTTGCAGTAACACCATGAAACCGAAGCTTCAACATTGATTTATTCTGCAGGAGCTCTGAGGGAATAATCTTCAGCCACCGTGTTGTGCGGCGAATTGTGAATCGGTATAGGGGGGGGTATAAAGTGTAGCTAGGGATCTTTTCATTAGGCGTGCAGTTTATCTGTCATTAAGTGACGTGACGCTCAAAAGCGTTTAGGTTAGCATTTCTGGACATTGCTTATCATCTTTCAAGCAATGCATAACGTATATTTGCTAACAATGCAATTTCTGCAGCATTACACTGTATTTTGTTCAGTTGGTTTGCGCCATTTTTATGCTTTATGCACGGTGATCTAATTTGACAAGCCGTACTTTCATATGAAATTTCAATGTGCGTCCGCGTATTGAAGCCACACCTCTCATCGCATAATAATAGCTTGTGAAGAACAATGCTTGTATTGAATTAGCCATTTATGAGAGCTCTGCTCCCCTCCTCAAATGGCAAGGCGCTGCTGGCGCACCTGCTTCCGCTTTTTAGTTCTTTTTTTTAGTGCTGAAGTTTCCCGCAGCGTACTGCAGGTAGGAAACAGCAGTGCCACGACAAACAGTGGAGTGCTGACCACGCAGTTCAGAAGGTGGCTGAGGCAAGCATGCCATAGGAGGTGCTTATTCAGGCAGAAGAAGTAAGCATCTGTAGCCAACATAAAGATAATGTACAAAGTTCCATTTAAAGGGACCCTGAAACGCTTTTTTGAAGTTTTCTCAGCGTTGAGGCAGGAGCATCCCGAAATCATTCGCACCAGAAATTAAGCGACGCACCGTGCACTGAGCCCGCTACGGAATTTATATCTATACCCTCCACCTCACCACTGCCTTGCACCCTCAACTCGCAGACACCCTGGCATCGCCGGCGATCGCAACGCTCTCATGAGCGCACTCGACGGTTTGAGCTTCGCCCAGTCATGGCCTCAGATATTGCGCGCCGACGGGTTGCACGCAATTTCGGAGGCCCAACAAAGACGAAGCTCGTGGAGTGGTTGATATCTGCTCCGACAGGCGCCGCCACACTACCAGCAGATCTCATTTTATTCTCCTGTACGGCGACAATCTGCAAAAGCATGCGGACAAGCAAAAATAATTCGAGAACGATCACAGATAAGCGTAAACTCGGGCAATGTGGTTGTGTCTTCAGGGGTGAAGTTACAGCCACGAAATCGTGGATCGCGGCGTTGAACGGATAGCGAGAGCGCGACGCTCATTGCAGTGACGGGCTCAAGAGATCCCGCTCGCCAGATGCCTCACGAACATTGCACGATGTCGCAGCTTTACAAGTCACCAATTGCTAGAAATTGCTAGATATGTGGTACACAAAACGGCTAGGACAATTCATTGTGCCCAAGAAAAGAAACCTCGAGATAAACACTGTCGCTCAGCTCACGTCAACAGGGAGCTCGTTGTAACACAGGCAGACGACGGTTGCTGCCTACAGGAGGTTCAGTGACGATTCTCTCTCTTGATATTAAATTGATCGGTCGATCTCTTCGCCGCTCCCCGAGTTGTTCTTTTTTCTATCTAATACGCACGCCCGTGCGCCTTTCTTTTTGCTTTGTCCCTACGACCGCGCTTCAGCGTAACCCTTCTTAGGGCTCCCAAGGGGGCAAAGCATTATGTAGAGCTAGGCATTTCCCCCTTCTATTGTCCCCATGGACAATAGCGTTCCTGACACAGCCCCAGGCCTCTCCCTGCCAGCTGGCAGCTCACGCCAAATGGAGACGCTACTCAGGGAAGCCAGCCGAATCATCGGTACACGTGCCAACAAACAACGGCAAGCACCTTTCTTCTCAGAGGAGCTCCTCTGCACGAAAGGGCCGCACAACAGGCCGCCCTGTCTTGAACAAGGCCGCTAAAACCAAAAAACAGAAGAGCGTTCCTCCCCCTCGTCCTGAAGTGGAAGAATCCACTCAGCACGCCTCTTCAGTTGTTACACAACTTGAACAAACCCCCGGCACCGGAACAAGTGGTGACTCTATATTTTCGTTCACCCAACCGCGCCACGGAATCTAACACTCAGACAACCCCCCCTGCCTCTGAGGTCGTTCCTGCAGCAGAAGGATGTGATCGTTCACCTCTCCTTGTGTCAGAGGACTCTCGCGACACCAATGAGGATGCCTCCTCGACCCAAACAGAACAATCCGAACATGCAAGTTCGTCTGAGACCGCTGGCCTCGAATCTGAGTCCGGGGAAAGCAGCTTCTCTTCCTCAACGGACGATACCAGCTCCGCTGATATCCACGAGAACACAGCAGCCTCTCCTGGCCGCGTTCTTGAATCACAAGGCACGCAGACTTCCGAAACGGCGACTGACACGTATGCAAATGCAACTGACCGCCACCGCACCTTGTTTCGCGCGTCGTCTGCTACTAGCTCCCGGGCCGACCGAGAGCGAGCTTCCGCCGCACCTCCTGCCATCGAATGCCTTCTGCGCATCCGCCCCGCGCAGCACGTCACCGTGCCGGCGGAGGAGAGCTAGAATTACTGTATATGCTACCTTTAGGTAGCAGAGTTGCGCCACTGTTGCGCCACGCCGCTCGCTCGGCCTTCGATGATTCAAGCAACGCTATTCGCCGAGTGCTGTCACGTGGTCATAGGTGGCTCCTTTGCGCTGCGGAGAAGCCAACCCTGCCAACACTTCGCAGGGGACGCCGACACACCGTAGATTCCGGCGGCTCAAGGGCTGTTGAGATCGGCGCTGTTATTAGACAGTTATTAGTTTAGCGTTAGCGTGATAGCGGGGGTTAAGGGAATATCGTTACCGTGCCGCAAACGTTCGTTGTGGACAGCGTGTTTTAGTTTAGCGGAATAGCGCTTACGTGCCCAAGCTTGGACGGTGGCGCCATCTAGATGAGGGTGAATGCGTTAAAAAAAACGTGAGCAGAAAAGACTGGGAATTCTCGCCTGTATACCCGCACGACGCAATATTACTACTTTTTTGTATATTTGCTTGCGTTCATTGTTTTAGAATGTGACGAGTGCAATAAAAGCACCATGAAGATCTGTTTAATTCAACACTGTTACTCTGTCGCGCGAGCGCGGCTCCTACGCGGGTGGTGAGTGGTTTTCCCGCAAGACTTCGGAGCCCAAGATGGCGTACGTTGGCGCAACTCTGCTACCTGAAGGTACGGTCCCTAGTATATTCTAGGGACCGTACTAAAGGTAGCATGTACAGTAACACGCCCGCTCTGAAGAGAGCACTTTCAGCGTGCTTTTGAGTGCTCCTGCTCTCCCAATGGAATTCGCCATAAGGAGAGCTTCCCGCGCGCGCCCCCTTTCCTACTCCTCCGACCGGAGGCGACGAGCGAGGGGAGATCGCCCCGCGCACGCTCACAGCACCCCTTGCGCAAGATGACTGCACGGAGCATTCCTCTGCCGGTGGCTCCGCCCCTCCCGTGCCCTCTCCACATTCCGGAGGTCACGTGGCCTGCGCATCACCGAGTGCAGCTCTCCCCCTACCGCATGCCCTACCGGCTCTGACGGCTCCTTCTCCCCCTACCCCCTCACTGCAACCAGCGCAGCCCTCTTCACTTCCTGGCGGGACGGAGCAAGCTGCCGCGTCGTCTGGTATCAGGGTTGCCGTTGGTGGCTACTTTGCGCCAAATTGGCTACTTTACGACCCAGTCTGGCGACAAAAAATTCAGGTTGGCGCCATGGCTACTTTCTGGCTACTTTGAACCTCTATTTTAGCGCATTCAGTAGCCATTTTTCTCATTATCTGCAGATAAAATACCGAGCAAGCCTGACGACTACCCTTTGTTTCCAAGCTTTTCTGACGCGTCTGCCAGTGTAAGCGCGTGTCCTAGCCCCGCCATGAGTCTCGTCCTCATCGAGGCACCTGAACGCAACGCGCGGTGCGCCTGCCGAGACGGAATGATGAAGTTCGTTCGCCTAGTCAGTGTCTCACACCCACTATGGGGGATAGGCCATGAATTCGTTGGTTTTATGAATTTAAATAAAAGTTAAGAGATTGGAAATATAACTTACAAATTAAAGATGAAATTTAAGTACGCCTTTTGGCTAAGATCAAACTGACGAAGTTGCGCTCATGTTGGCAAAGGCGTGGCTAGCACGGTGTTCACGCTGTCCGCCATCGATGCTGACGCTACGAGCCAGCTTTGTAGTGCTGATGCACGGCGCGTGTTTTCGGGTGAACTTGACAGACACAGAGATCCGCTACAAAAGGAAGCTGGACCGGTCATCTTCAAGCGGATATCGCTACTTGAAGCTGGTCGTGCTTGAAGTCTGCGACTTCAAGCACAACCTTCTTCTTGAAGGTAAACATTAGACAGAAGTCTGTCTGGTTGGGTAAGTAAACTGAGATAACTGATATTTATTCTCCAACCAAAGTTACGAAGACACGTAAAAACCCGACGTTTCGGAACCAGCTCGGTTCCTTCCTCAGGGGGGACTGCGGCGGCTTGGCAGCGGCCTCTTTAAGGCACTCTCGCGGCGGTTAACGACCCCACGCATTATCGAGGAGCGTAGCCCATGCGCATACACCGGGGGGAGAGTTCCGAGTGAACGGTTGATATTTTGAGTGGTCCTCTGTATATGCCACGACTCCAGTAGTAACCTCCTCCTCCACTTGGTTTCACTTTCGAGGATGGCGGTTCCGTTGAAGTCTATTCTGTGGTCAAACGTCTCTGCGTGCTCGGCGACGGCGCTGCGTTCTTTGTTGAGTTTACGGACGTCGTTGACGTGTTGCCTAATCCGTTCGGGGAAGTTTTTGGTCTCGCCGATGTATGACGAGGGGCAGTCGGCACACGGTATTTTGTAAACGACGCCGGGCGCCCTGTCTTTTGTTGGTCGGTCTTTCGGGCGGGGAAGGAAGCGGCCCAGCGTGCATGAAGGCACGTGCGCGATGTGCACGCCTTCTTTCCTAAAGATCCGAGCCAACGCCTCGCTGGCTCCCTGGACGTATGGGACCGACACGCGTTTTGGAGAGCTGTTCGTCAATGCTGGCTGGGAGTCGCGTAACCTCTTTTTCTCTGCGCGGCGGGCGACGGATCGAATGAAATTTCTGGGATAACCGTTTT
This sequence comes from Rhipicephalus sanguineus, assembly GCF_013339695.2. Lineage (NCBI taxonomy): Eukaryota > Metazoa > Arthropoda > Arachnida > Ixodida > Ixodidae > Rhipicephalus > Rhipicephalus sanguineus. The sequence continues at coordinate 206,414,270 of NC_051177.1, forward strand.
TTCTGAGGTCCGCAATTACGCGGGCCTCTTCTTTCCGGCGTTCCGTGTCAGTGGAACATATCTTTTTGGCTCTCTGAAGTAATGTGGACACAACGGAGGCCTTGTGGGTGGAGGGATGGGACGAATCGTATTGAAGGTACCGGCCGGTGTGCGTCGGCTTCCTGTAAACGGAGAACTCCAAGTCACTGCCCCTTCTTGCCACCTGGACGTCGAGAAAGGGGAGGGTGCGGTCGCGTTCACACTCGACCGTGAACTGTATGGCTGGGTGAACGGAATTTAGGTGCAGTCTGAAGTTTTCAATTTCGATGTCTTCATGACACAAAAGCAATCGTCCACGTAGCGAAGAAAGAGCTTGGGTCGCGGCGAGAAGGAGCCAAGTGCTTCCCTTTCTATATGTTCCATGGTCAGGTTTGCCATTGTGACGGAGATGGAGGCTCCCATTGCGGTTCCACTGTTTTGCCTGAAGATTGTCCTTTGTAGGAAAAATACGTGCTGGACAGGCAGAATTCCAGTAGGCGGCAGAGTTCGTCAACAGTGAGTGGGGTCCTTTGACTCAAGCCATCGTCACCCTCAAGAGCAGCACGGGCACAGGATACAGATAAGGGTACCGGCACATTGGTGAACAAAGATACGACGTCGAACGAGACCAGGCTCTCGTCTTCGTCGATGCTCACCTCTGATGCTAGCTGCACGAAATGGCTGGAGTCGCGGACATGAGTTGGGGTATTCCGGGTGAGAGGGGCGATGATTCGGTGCAGGAAGCTTGAAAGGGCTCGGCATGGAGAGGAAGTGAAGTCGACGATCGGTCGGAGGGGGGCGCCAGGCTTGTGAATTTTGGGTAGTCCGTAGAAACCCGGTGCGGAGCCGTTGCGGCAGATTAGACTTAGGTAGAGTGCTTTTAATTGTGGGTGGTGCTTGAAAATTTCGGAGAGTAGCTTGTTTAGCTGAGTCTGAGTTTGCTTCGTCGGATCCTTTTTTAGCTGCGTATATGCGTCACCCTCTAAAAGGGCCGAAATCTTCCGGTCATAGTCCCGGCTGTCCAGCACCACCGTTGAGTTGCCCTTGTCAGCGGGGAGGATGACAATGCTCTGATCTTGTCGGAGTTCCCGAAGGGCTTTGCTCTCTTCTGCGGTCAAGTTCTTTTTCCCTTGTGACGGCAATTTCGAAAGGATTCCAATTGATTTTAGTCTAATTTCTTCTCTGGCGCTTGGCCTCACACTCTGGACGGCTTCCTCTACAGCCGCGACGACTTTCGATAAACGGGGCGTCGTTGACACGTTATACCCGTGTCCCTTTGCCAGAACAGAAGTTTCCCGATTAGTGAGTGGGCGGGATGACAAATTGGTCACAAACCTGGGATTTGGGTTGCCTTGGGGCGAACCCCGGTCCAACAGGTGAGAAAGTTTCCTATCCTGCGCGGTCCGATGCCTGTCTGCAGACGACGCCGCCACGGAGTCCGCGAATGCGTCGATCGGAGGCATCAATCCAGGAATGCGGTGCTGAAGTTTACGCTTGGCGAAGAACAGGTCTAATTCCTTTTTCCGTAGAGAGGCGTTGATTTCGTGCAGGCGGGCGTTGACCAGCCGTTGTTCTGCTCTCATGACGATTTCCATACCTTCGGGGGTCGAGACAGGGCGTTTCAGGCGTAGGCTTTGAGGGACGACTTTCCTATCTTTGCAGGTGCGATTGAAGTCCAGATGAGTCCAGATGAGATCAGCCAGGACTTCGGCCGCGATACCATGCAGCTAGTCAAGCGCTACATACGCATCAAGGAGGGAATATCAGTCTTCAAAACTCATCTGGACTTCAATCGCACCTGCAAGATAGGAAAGTCGTCCCTCAAAGCCTACGCCTGAAACGCCCTGTCTCGCCCCCCGAAGGTATGGAAATCGTCATGAGGAGCAGAACAACGGCTGGTCAACGCCCGCCTGCACGAAATCAACGCCTCTCTACGGAAAAGGAATTAGACCTGTTCTTCGCCAAGCGTAAACTTCAGCACCGCATTCCTGGATTGATGCCTCCGATCGACGCATTCGCGGACTCCGTGGCGGCGTCGTCTGCAGACAGGCATCGGACCGCGCAGGATAGGAAACTTTCTCACCTGTTGGACCGGGGTTCGCCCCAAGGCAACCCAAATCCCAGGTTTGTGACCAATTTGTCATCCCGCCCACTCACTAATCGGGAAACTTCTGTTCTGGCAAAGGGACACGGGTATAACGTGTCAACGACGCCCCGTTTATCGAAAGTCGTCGCGGCTGTAGAGGAAGCCGTCCAGAGTGTGAGGCCAAGCGCCAGAGAAGAAATTAGACTAAAATCAATTGGAATCCTTTCGAAATTGCCGTCACAAGGGAAAAAGAACTTGACCGCAGAAGAGAGCAAAGCCCTTCGGGAACTCCGACAAGATCAGAGCATTGTCATCCTCCCCGCTGACAAGGGCAACTCAACGGTGGTGCTGGACAGCCGGGACTATGACCGGAAGATTTCGGCCCTTTTAGAGGGTGACGCATATACGCAGCTAAAAAGGATCCGACGAAGCAAACTCAGACTCAGCTAAACAAGCTACTCTCCGAAATTTTCAAGCACCACCCACAATTAAAAGCACTCTACCTAAGTCTAATCTGCCGCAACGGCTCCGCACCGAGGTTTCTACGGACTACCCAAAATTCACAAGCCTGGCGCCCCCCTCCGACCGATCGTCGACTTCACTTCCTCTCCATGCCGAGCCCTTTCAAGCTTCCTGCACCGAATCATCGCCCCTCTCACCCGGAATACCCCAACTCATGTCCGCGACTCCAGCCATTTCGTGCAGCTAGCATCAGAGGTGAGCATCGACGAAGACGAGAGCCTGGTCTCGTTCGACGTCGTATCTTTGTTCACCAATGTGCTGGTACCCCTTATCTGTATCCTGTGCCCGTGCTGCTCTTGAGGGTGACGATGGCTTGAGTCAAAGGACCCCACTCACTGTTGACGAACTCTGCCGCCTACTGGAATTCTGCCTGTCCAGCACGTATTTTTCCTACAAAGGAACAATCTTCAGGCAAAACAGTGGAACCGCAATGGGAGCCTCCATCTCCGTCACAATGGCAAACCTGACCATGGAACATATAGAAAGGGAAGCACTTGGCTCCTTCTCGCCGCGACCCAAGCTCTTTCTTCGCTACGTGGACGATTGCTTTTGTGTCATGAAGACATCTGAAATTGAAAACTTCAGACTGCACCTAAATTCCGTTCACCCAGCCATACAGTTCACGGTCGAGTGTGAACGCGACCGCACCCTCCCCTTTCTCGACGTCCAGGTGGCAAGAAGGGGCAGTGACTTGGAGTTCTCCGTTTACAGGAAGCCGACGCACACCGGCCGGTACCTTCAATACGATTCGTCCCATCCCTCCACCCACAAGGCCTCCGTTGTGTCCACATTACTTCAGAGAGCCAAAAAGATATGTTCCACTGACACGGAACGCCGGAAAGAAGAGGCCCGCGTAATTGCGGACCTCAGAAAAAAACGGTTATCCCAGAAATTTCATTCGATCCGTCGCCCGCCGCGCAGAGAAAAAGAGGTTACGCGACTCCCAGCCAGCATTGACGAACAGCTCTCCAAACGCGTGTCGGTCCCATACGTCCAGGGAGCCAGCGAGGCGTTGGCTCGGATCTTTAGGAAAGAAGGCGTGCACATCGCGCACGTGCCTTCATGCACGCTGGGCCGCTTCCTTCCCCGCCCGAAAGACCGACCAACAAAAGACAGGGCGCCCGGCGTCGTTTACAAAATACCGTGTGCCGACTGCCCCTCGTCATACATCGGCGAGACCAAAAACTTCCCCGAACGGATTAGGCAACACGTCAACGACGTCCGTAAACTCAACAAAGAACGCAGCGCCGTCGCCGAGCACGCAGAGACGTTTGACCACAGAATAGACTTCAACGGAACCGCCATCCTCGAAAGTGAAACCAAGTGGAGGAGGAGGTTACTACTGGAGTCGTGGCATATACAGAGGACCACTCAAAATATCAACCGTTCACTCGGAACTCTCCCCCCGGTGTATGCGCATGGGCTACGCTCCTCGATAATGCGTGGGGTCGTTAACCGCCGCGAGAGTGCCTTAAAGAGGCCGCTGCCAAGCCGCCGCAGTCCCCCCTGAGGAAGGAACCGAGCTGGTTCCGAAACGTCGGGTTTTTACGTGTCTTCGTAACTTTGGTTGGAGAATAAATATCAGTTATCTCACAACCTTCTTCTACCATTAGTATTCCTACTGACTGGTTGGCTGGAATGTTTCAAGCTTACTGTCTCTCTGGCAATTACTATATCTATTCTATATAGAATGTATGTATATATATATATATATATATATATATATATATATATATATATATATATATATATATATATGCAGGTTCACGGAACTTAGAATATGTTCATTTATTTGCAACTTGCTTACAGCTTGAAGACCAAGCATAGAAAATAACTGTGCTCGTATGCTATTTTATTGCTGACACAAAATGGTATTATATATTGTTCAGTGGTAAAAACTCTTTTCATAATACCGCTTTTCTGCCATTTGGCTAGAAGTTTGGCGATAAGGTTAAACGATGTGGCTACTTTGGCTACTTTTAGCGTGAATTCTGGCTCCTTTTCTAATCTACCCAACGGCAACCCTGTCTGGTATGTCGTCCGCTACAAACCGCGCTTCCGCAAACTGTGGCGCTACTGCAATAACCACCCAGTGTCCTGCTCTCGGACCTATGCGCCCCTTCGTCGAGGATGCCTTGTCGAACTCCGAGTATGAGCAAGCCCGAAACGAACAAGGCCGCAAAAACAAGCTCGGTAAACAGAAACCGAAATCGACTCACTCTAACGCTGATCCCCAAACAAACGGCGCCGCTCCCAAGGGAACGAGCAAGAACTCCTCGCGCAATAAGCGTGGACGACACATGCACCAACTCGACTTCCTAAGGGAACATCAAGCTGCCTCAGAAGAGCCTCAAGGCACCGCTACCACTATCCTTTACCGCCCCAAGGGACGAAAGAATAACTTTCTTGGTCTCACGTGACGCCATAGCTGCCCAACTCTCTAGAGTGCTTGCGCTAAGCGTGTCAGAGTGAACTTTCGCGGCAATGTTGTCGCAGTGGACTGCAATCCAGGCGCGGATACAGCCCCCCTCCTGACCGTGCAACACATCGGCCAAGTGGAAGTTGGTGCAAAGGTGGCTGCAAAGGGGACCTGCGCGGGCGTACTCTACGGCGTCGACCCCAGTCACGACACTGAAACAGTCCTCGCAAACCTCGAGTGCCCCGCTCCTGTCATCTCCTGCACGCGCAACGGTCGCGAAGTTGTGGTGAGATTTGCTAAGAGCGCCCCACCGGCGGAAGTCGCCCTCTTCAAGCACGCTCGCTCTGTTCGCGCGCGTCGCCGCCGTCCCCTTCAGTGTCGCAAATGCAGAGGCTACGGTCACTGTGACGCAACCTGTACTAGCTCGCCTCGCTGCCTCCGCTGTGGGGGCGACCACGCACGAGCTCAATGCACGGAAACCCGTGCCAAATGCTTTCACTGTAACGGCAATCACCCAGCCACCGAGCCTCGCTGCCCTCGATGGCAACATGAGAGGAAAATCCTCGAGGTGATGGCCTCTCGAGACCCCCCCCCCCTCTCCCGACGGGACGCTGAGAAAATCATCAAGACGGAAGAAAAAGGTGCACCCCCAAGTGCCCCATCCCGTCCCATTTCTTCGGCAGTACAACCGGGAATCACGTACAGAGCTGCACTCGCGCCTACGACCTCCCAACCAAACCCCTCGACCGACATCGAGGCGCAAAAGGACACAGTTATCGCGGCTCTTGCTGCTGCCGTCCAGGCCCTGATGGAGACAATTCCACAGAGCTCTCCGGCGTTCCACCTTTGCAACGCGGCCCTGGCCGCCCACTTTGCTTTGACTCATCATGGCTAGCCAAAAGGTGTTTCGGCCGCGGGTGCCACAGTGGAACATCCGCTACCTCCGCTGCCGTCACGCTGAGCTCTCCGAGCACCTACTTCGGCACGAATACGACGACATTGCTTTGCAAGAAACGAACGTTCGGGCCGGAGAATTCAATCTCCCTGGCTTCGTGGCCTACCACAGCAGAACTAACTGCCGCAACTCTGCCTGTGTTTCCGAACATTGCCCCAACCCAGCCCACCCCGTCGGCAATTCCAAGGCATCAATTTATGTGCGTGCCTCCCTTCCCCACACCTTCGTGGACATCAGTGGTGCCACGGGTGCTCGCGTGGAATGTGTTGCAGTTGTGGTTCGTGTCGGCGGCACGGACACAGGCGTTGCCAGTGTTTACGCGAAGCACAACATCCCTGGTGACACCTTCGATTGTGACTTTGTGGCCCGACTCAGTGCCTGCTTCATCGGCCCCCACGTCATCTGTGGTGACTTCACTGCTCACAATGTTGTCTAGGGCTGTGCCGAGACCAGGTCCAGAGGCAGGGAACTCCTGGAGGTCGTCCAACGTTGCGGTCTCCTTATCCTAAACACCGGCGCGAGCACCTTTTTTGCGACGTGGCTCTCGCCCGAGTGCGATTGATCTCGCACTCGCATCTGACGGAGTTCACTACGACTGGAGACGCGCCGCCGACACACAGGGTTCGGACCACTATCCGATCACCCTAGAGCCCCCCGGAAGCAGTCGCCGCATCATGCGCACCTACAACACGGTTCAGTGGCCGCGATTCAGAGATTTGTGCGGAGCCATCCCCGAATCCTGTGACTTTATCGCGGCTCTGACCGATTGTTTCAAGGCTGCAACCACTCGCTGCTCGGTTCCCGCTGGAACTCCTGCTCCCGACATGAAAACGCTCAACCTCCGTGCTGCTCGTAGACGAGCGCAGCAGATAGCCAGGTGGTCTCAACAGGATGAACATTGGACGGTTGTCAACCGTATTGACGCTGTCTGCCGCCGCCACGCGCGTCAGCGAAGAGGCCGGAGCTGGGAGGGGCTCTGTGTCTCACTCGACGACCCGCGCAACACCCGCCGTGCGTGGAGAATCTTCGCGGCAATACTCCACCCCAGAACAGCTCGATACCCCGTGCTCTCCGTTGCGGTTACTATGGCTCATAACTGCCTCAGCCCTCGCCGAACTCATGGCGGACAATTTTGCACCGTCCAGCCAGCAGCCACTACAACGTCTACGACTACCTGAGCTTCCCATCGGCAACAGGCCTGAACTATACGCGCCTCGACGCTTTTTTCCTACTGAGGGAATCCTCGTCGAGATTCGTGAATTATGCAACGCGGACTTCACGATCAGTGAGCTCACCCTTGTTCTTGACCGCCGCAAACGTCGCTCCGCACCCGGTGGAGACGGCGTCACCTATCAGGCTCTACGCAACCTGACTCACAGCCAACTATCGCGACTGCTTGGCGCCTACAACCAAGTATGGCAAACGGGACTCATCCCAGCTGCATAGAAAGAGGCCCTGGTTATGCCCATACGCAAGAAGGGTAAGCCTGCTTCCTTGCCGTCCTCCTACCGCCCTGTCTCCCTCACCTCCTCCGTGGGAAAGACGATGGAGGCCATGGCGCTAAGGCGGCTCAACTGGATCGCCGACGAACTCGACTACTTCGCCCCCACGCAAAGCGGTTTTCGTGCGAGCCGCTGCACTGCCGATGCACTCGCGGATGTGATTGCCTCGCTGGAACACGCCAAGGCCAACGACGAGGCCAGCTACCTTGTCCTATTGGATGTCAAGTCCGCTTTTGACGGTGTTCCACATGCATCCATCTTGGACACACTCAGTGACCTCGGCATGTGCGGCCGCATGCTGGAATACCTCACCGATTTCGTCAAAGGACGCTCCTTACGTGTGCGCATCGGAAACGTGAGCAGTGAACCCCGCCCCATCGTTGCTGGCGTTCCACAAGGAAGTGTGCTGAGCCCTTTTCTTTTTAATCTTGTGCTCGCCATACTTCCCGACTTCATCCCTAGCCGCACCCCCTGTGAGGTACGCACGGCTATTTACGCGGATGACATTGCCATCTTCGCCAGTGCTCCGAGAAACAAGCGTGCCGCTCTTTTCGACTCAGTCCAGTGCGCCATCAATGCCGTGGACGGATACATTTCGGGAGTTGGCCTCTCCCTCTCAGCCACAAAAAACCGAGGCTCTTTTCGTACACCCTTGTCCAACCGCACGATTCTATAGCCCCAAACTCTCACTTCGAGGCACCCTCATCCCCTGGAGCACCAAAGTACGCTACCTCGGTGTCGTCGTAGATCATCGTCTTTCCTGGCGACCAGCGGTCCGCGAGCTGCGCAACACGAACCGGAATGTTCTCTGCGCGGCCCGCGGCCTCATTGCCCGTGGGCGTGGCTGCACGCCTAAGCTCGCCCTGCGTGTTTACAACGGCGTCGCTACTGCCAGAGTCATCTACGGTCTGCCTCGGCCTCTCTCCGAAAAGGACAGTGGGCCGAACTTGACGCCGACCACCGAGCCGCGGTGCGGACCTTCTACGGCCTCCCCAGCAGCACCCAAATTGGCCCCGCCCTTGCTGAAGCCGGGGAAATGCCCATCTCCCTTCGTGCCGTCAAACAAGCCTTCCACCACCTACTACGGATGAAAGGCACGACCCACGGACAGCACATAGTCGAGAGACTCTACTCTTTGCCTCGTTCCGGTATCGGGCAGCGAGCAACCGAGCTTCTCTCAGTTGTGCCTGACGCCCCCTACTGCTACTGGACGGCCATCCCCCCTCATCTAAAGTCCCTGAAACTTCGTAAAGTAGCGACATACGTGCATGAAAGCGCGCCTCCTCTCTTTTCTCCCCCCTCTGCCCTCTCCGAGGCTGACGCCGCGTCGGCATTGGCCAACTGCAGTCACGTGGGACCGCTCGGAGCATTCGTTTGTTTACAGTCGCTCGCGACTGCCATCTTCGCTCTCGAAGCGCGGGTTCGCTGGTTCTCAGCGCATGTGTTTTATGGATACGCGCTTTCCATTCCGCGTGCGTTGTGCTCCGAGATACCTTGCACACAAGACCGACGTCACGGTTGGTTGCCATGGGCTTCTGCTGCGCTTTCGGATGCCGAAACAAATCAAGTGAAGGCAAAAAGCTGTTTATGATACCGTCCGGGAAGCGCAACGAGTTGCGAAGGAAGGCTTGGTTACACCGAATCGGAAGATAGAACTTTCGGCCGACGTTTTCGACGCGACTATGCGATGTAAGTTGCTATCCTCTCACTATAAGTACTCGTCGAGGTTCGCGCAAATCGCTGCGTGCTATAACGCCGCAGACACGTCTCAGTTATTTGGGCAGTACGTCGCTTTTCCTCACACGTTTTATTGCTGCTTCTGCGGGGTCTGTACTAAGTGTTTTTTTTTCGAAAATATGATTGCGAAACTTCAGAGATTCGGCGCAGTTCTTTTGAAGAAACACAGTTACCGTGTGAAAGCTCACATTAGGTGTGATACTCTCTGTTTTTGTTGCGTGCTCGTTTTTTTCTGTTTTTTTTTCCCCAAAGCAAATAGCTTTCTCTGGCTCTTTGACGCCGACAGATCCGCCGGTGGACTTGCGATAAAAGGTAGGTAGGCAAAGCGTGCGTGTCCAACCGAGTCGCAGGGTGCATTCATCGTTTAGGAACCTCACGTACACGTGTTATTTAGCGCGAAGGTTTACGTGCGTTTCGTGTGGAGGTTTATATCCGCGAGTGGCTTTCCGCCGCGGTGGAGCAGAGGTTGCGGTGCTCGGCTACTGACCCGAAGGTCGCGGTCGACCTCGGCGGTCACATTTCGACAGAGGCGAATAGCTTGAAGCCAGTGTGCCGTGCGATTTCAGTTTTCGTTAAAGAACATCAGATGGTCAAAATTTCCAGAGCCCTCCACTACGGCGTCTCTCATAATCATATCGTGGTAGTGGGACGTAAAACCCCGAATGATATTAATATCCGCGAGTGGAGCTCTCGCGAAGGAAACGTTTACGGTGGCAGGCTAGTTTATTCGTTCGCTTGCTCGTTCATTGAGCAGCGAGTATAGTTCGTATGTCAAGTACGTCTACGAGGCACACTTGCGCACTATGGTTGGTGCGTCTAATCTCTTAACGAATCAACCAACGCTATCTAAATGTATCGACTAGAAATGATGTACGCCTTCTGGCGCATTCTTCTTTCAATGAAGCTCCGAGCTGCTGCTTGCACGACAGTCATTTTCTAAATAAATAATAGTCGGCACTCCTAATACAGCCAACACCCATTGCCCATGTGTTTCTTCCACTCTAAAAACTGTCCGCACCTTTTGTGAAGTCTTCTTGCCCCTCACCAATAACCGTCCTCTGGCTAGTTTGCGCTTCCTTTCTTGAAAACTCGGCGCTCGGCATTTTCCTATCAAGGATGCTTTTTATTAACACGCACGTCATTCGTGACCTGAAAGTACGGCGCGCCCGGCGATTATGCAAGGAAAGGCACGCGAGATTGATAGTTATTGTTTCGGGACAGAAATACGCCCCTTAGCACGCCCTTTTTGTGAGGTTGCTAAACAGTTAACAGAAAATAGCGAGCACAGAGATTTGGTGAAAAAGAATAAAACAAGTGAGCCAGATGCTGGATATTGTTTTGTAGGAAAGAGACGTCTCAAATACGCCCTTTTGTATTGCAGTGTGCAGTGTTACATGATACAGGCACGTATAGTGGCGTTAACTATATTTACCCAACCGATACTTCGGAACGGCTACCTCTAGTGCGTACTGGCAGCCTCAGTGCGTCATTGGTATGCGCGGCGAATTCGCCTCGCGAGGACGACGTGTACAATGTATAGGTTTCAAAAGGCTTCATGTAGAGCGGGACATTAACGTTCAACATCACACATGTCCTTTACAAACGTGTCCTAACATCTCCTAAACGACATAAAATTAAAAAAAAAGGATACAAAGATCTAGACGGCTAGTGCGAATGCTTAAAGCGCGCCGCCTGGCAAGCGCGCGCTCCCTTCGCGAAGCGTCGTCTGCTACGCAAGAGCAAGGTAGGTGGCGCCATGCTCGAAAAGAGAGTGCGAAGGAGAGGAGAACGAGGAGGAACGCGAGCGGAGGAGGAAAGTGTCGCTACTTTACGAAGTTTCAGGGACTTTACCCTCATCGCCACACCCCCCTCGAAGTGAGGAAAACCCTGCCGGGTGTCAAAGCCAAGGCGCGCACACCCGTTTCAGCGATTCAACGGGAATGTGCCGCTCTCCTGCACGACCAGCTTATGGGACGCACCCTTGTTTACGTTGACGGCTCTGTTCTCTCCGACGGCTCTGCGGCTGCGGCCTGTGTCGCGCCATCTATCGGAGAAGTACGAAAGTGTCGCCTACCTTGCCCCGCCTCTTCCACGGTTGCCGAACTCGCGGCCATCAACATGCCGCCGAGCTCCTTGGCGAACACATCGCTGTCACCTCAGCGGCGATTCTCTGTGATTATCGCTCAGCTCTGGCTGCAATTTCACGCGAAGATCTCGGCGGACATCTTGCACAAAGGGTCGCCCGCCAACTCCATGCTCTGCGCAACGATGGATGCGATATTACCCTCCACTGGGTCCCATCTCACGTTGGGATACCTGGCAATGAGGCGGCCGATCGTGCAGCGAAAGCTGCGCACGTCCCCGGAACGGTAATTACCGGCTTCGTTTCCTCTGCCGACGTCGGGCGTCTCCTAGTCGCCCGTCACGTTCGCGAGCAACACCCGGATGCTCGTGTTGCTCAGAATTGGCTGCCATCGCGCGGCCGAGCGCCTACATCGCCTCTCCGGGCGTGGCAGTCCCTACTGCTCTGACTGCGGTGACACTGAGACACTTCAGCACCTCCTACTACACTGTCCGGCTGCTGACACAAGTAGGACTCCTATGCTAGCCGTATACGCTAGACTTGGTCTCCCGCGGACCAGCGCCACGCACCTCCTCTTCCCTGGCGGTAACCGAGACTCGGTCAAGTGGGCGCTATCAGCACTGCTTGATTTCCTCGACGGCAGCGGCCTCCGTAACCGCATCTAATTTTTTAATTTTTTAATCAGAACTAGCGAATCACCAACCCTTTTTTTTGTTGTTTTTCTTCTCCTTCTTACCTTTTCTCTCTATTATCGTTACCCCCCCCCCCATTCCTCTCCCCCGTGCACTACTGCTGAGGTGACCTCCCCTGTGAGAGACAATTGCGGGGTGCACTTTCCTCTTCATTTCAAACATCAAAAACCACTCCCCCCCCCAGGTTCAGTGACGTGGACTGGACATATCCAATCAGATCAGCCGCCTGCGTGACGTCGCGCTTCCACGACGACGCACACTGGAAATGGGTGGTTTGAAAACGCGTTTGGCTGAGCCGCTGTGATCGGTGGCGATTCGCAGCTTTAAAAGCTTATAATAAATTACACAAATTGCGCACAGAGCTTAAATCGGTCTGTAAATGATCCTTAGGACTTGGTCTACCGGCTCAATGTGTTGGTACAAAATCATTTCAGAAGAAGAATCTTCTTTTGAGCCATTCATGTCGAAGGGAAACAATGAGTGTTAGATAAATGAAATGGAAATGCAGAGTAAAAACATGATGTAGGCCAGCAACCAACGTAAGTTTATTCATGCATAAGTTTTATTTCGAACTGGTTCATTCGGGAAGAGAGCCCAATAGTTTCCACGAATGGGCATAACTGGTAGTCGTTGCACATCATTTTACTGTGTTCTCGCACTCATTATTATGTGCCACTTACTCTTGTGACCTTCCGCTAAGGTAAAATTACTTCACATAAACAGCAGCGAGAAGGCTCTTGCTAGCCAGTTCAATTAAGATAACGTTACCGTAGTTTTTAGATCCAGTAAACCAGCTATGCTATAGAAGAGCGTACTCCATGTGTTTGTCACCATGGACAGGGCATTTTGCCTGGGAACATGGCTTTAGTTTTGCAAAGATAAATGTTGCCTTGCTGTAAAACGTGGTACTGGGAAGTGTCATTGTGCCAAAAATATTAAGGTTTATGACTTCTTGCAGCACACATTGTTGTACGGGATGTTAGCTTTTTCATAAATGCATTGCATGGTACCTCAAGAATATAGCGGCCAATTTTAAATTTTATAACTTCATGATTGCAATATTTGGGACAGACTTTACTGTATACGGTTTGTTTCTGCAAAGCTTCAACCTTTGTCCTGCAATTCTTGAAGGCCAATTACTGAATTTGCTGTGTACATTTGAGTGCACGTTTTCATCACCTATGCTAAACAACACGCTTTGGTGATGTGTGCAATTTTTGTCAATGAATTTTATTGATTACCTCGGACCACCTATTCTGCTTCCCACAATTATTGGCCACTTTGTGTGCACGTGCTATGCGTGCTAGATATGAAAACAGTTAATGCAGCTGGCAGCATCAAGGAGTACAATGTCCATAGGCTAGTATGAGGTGCAAAACGTTGCCACTGCTTGAACTTACGTTATGTGTGCAGAGTAGAGTTGATTGTGTAATTTAGCAATTTCCAGCTGCTCACGTAGTTGGAGCAGATGTCGATCATGTTAACTGTGGTATGGCACAAACACGAAGTTCGTGCATGTGCATTCTCCATACCAGGAAACCTCACCTGAAGCAACATTTTCCTGTGATGGCAGCTAAGTGAGAACAAATGGGTTTGTCTTGTCTGTCCATCTGTCAATACCATTACACAGGCTTGTTGGGTGCATTCAAGCAGCTTTAGCAATGCACTTGCAGCTACAAAGCCAGTAGAGGCAGCCAATTTCAACATCAGAGTTGACTCTGTGTCAGGAATTTACTCTCCGATTGGAGGGGGGTGGGCGGACAACGGACCGACCCCACGTGAAGTGCGTGGTTCGAAAGTGACCGGCGATAGGTCCACGCCTGATCGGACGTGGGGCCAGGGGCAAGAGTCGGGAGACCGCGCATACACTACGCAGTACACTTTAATACGATACCATCAGAGTACGCTAGGTAACACAAAAATACACACTGAGCTCAAAAGACCAAAACAAAGACAAGTACGCGCGACAATAGGTAAATGAAGACTACGCTAAAATGCACACACTAAAAACAACACTCGATGGATAAACACACTCGGGATGGCACCCGATTACGAAAAGTCCCGGCGAGAGAGAGGAGAGCCACCGAACATGGCGCTTATCTGTGTGGTGTAGGTAGAGTGACCTAGAATAGGGGGAGTGTCCAAAGCGCCGGCTCCCGCGTGGGCCTTTTGTCGTGAACTCCCGCGCCGCGCCGCTGCTGCGCCGGACCCGTGGGCTTTCCGCGCTCGGGAAGCGCGCGGAAAGCGAGGGGCGTCTGCTACGCGCTGCAGTTTTTTGCGCCGCGGTTCCACACAGGGCACTTGAAGTCTACTTAACTTTTATAGTGCCGTGCGGAATGGATCTTATCCATCTTTAAGCGTTGTGTTAGTGCTTGGACAACAACAGAATGCAAACAATCATGTGTCAAGCGGCATTAGCGTGGTCTAGTTCCGGTCACAAAGTTCGAGAACGTTGGTGCGTGTGTAAAAACGCGCAAAACGGACACGCACGAGCAAATAACGAAAAAAAACCCTTATTCGCACGAGTAATCGGGCAATAGCATCACGCATGCACGAATTAAGAGTAACAAAAAAAAGTAAATTGCACGCGCAGTCAGCTGAAATACTTGCGCGCAGTGACCGCTTCACACTACGAGCTTTCTACTCATGGTCGCCACTGGTTTGCTAGTCATATGCACACCACTTTATTCGACAATTCATTAGCCTCCACTAGCTCTTTATTATGAACGGAGCACACCGGGAAGACGCAAGGACAACAAAAAAAACAGAAAAAAAAAGATTAGAGACGGCAATACGACCGCAATGCTGTTGGCTTATTTTTGCTACTGAGGTAGCGTACAACAAGGCTCACTGTGCGCAAACATTTGAAAGAAAAGCAATGCCACGTAAACTAACCTTATTCCACAAGTTTTTGCATAAAGACGTAATATATAAAATGCTTTACAAATATCCAGATATCATGAAACAAGTTACAAATGCCCCCATGCTTGCTGTACAAGCTGCCTGAACCGAAAATACGGTAAGAAATTGACAAATAGAAATGTAATATCTCAATCACTTCAGAAAATTGTTCAAATGCAGAGATCCCTTATGTACCTAGCCTGAAAAAATGCAACATACGAAAAGAGATATAGGTATATGCATTGGATCGCTGAACGTTAGTATACGGAACGTTCGTGCGAGATGCATGCATTGCTTCAAGCCTTCACCATACGAAATGAAAAGTTTCAAAGTCATTCTCAACTTCGGATGTTTTCACGGTTCTCGGAGGTTAGCGGTCGCCCGGTTCAGAGACTTTACAAAAAGATGTGGACGAGTAGTTACATAAAATACCATTGTTTCCGCGGCAGTTGAGTGCGCGCCAACAGGGCACCCGACCGCAATTTCCCGCTTTTTCCTGATGACCTCAATATAGCGTCCACCACAATTTCGTGCTGAAGCTCCGTAGTACTTATATAGCGAGTCTTCTCCTCTCTTGAATAAATATAAAGAGATGACCAGACGGGTAAAGCAAGCCTCTTTTGTATCGCAGACGCGTGCAATCAGCTGCTCTGAACTGAGAATCACGTTTGTTTTCGGGCGATCGCTCGTAACATGAAGTGAGGCATACACGATGTTGCACTGTTATCGTTTCATTTTCTTTGGTTTGTCTTTTTTCATAAGGCTAAAGCCTTAGTTGCCTCATCAAACACGAAAATTGACCGTCGGCATCCCGCGTAGCCAACACGAGTGATGCACAAAGTCACGCGATGACGTCGACAGAGCTTGTGACGTCACTATGAGGTCATTCAACGTGACGTCATATGATGACGCCACCACGTGACATGGTTGCTTTGCATTGCCTCCGTGATCGGGGGCAATCACGGAGGCAATGTAAAAGCAGGTGAGGTACAGAAAGTTTGCAATGCCTTCGATCCTGTCGGCAGTCCGAAACCACGTTATGTGCAGAAAGCTTTTGTAGAGGGGCGAGGAAGGTTCAATTCATCGACAGACGAAAAAGATGGCTTTCGTTTTCGAGCCATCTCCGGCGAATGACCATGTTTTTTTTTTTTCATGTAATGTTTTCGCATACATTTTACCTATGCGGTCAATTCTTCGAAATGTATATGGGTAAGTCTTACATGTTGACATCGATATCGGTGACCACCACGTTTTTTATAACCTGACGGAAACAAATCGTCAGACCACACATCGTCAGAATTATTTCTGGCTACAGAAAGCGGGTTTGCGCGCCACACACCGTGTTATTATTGTTAGTCGTTACGCAAACGGCAAGCAGTCAGGTTAGTGATGCCATGACCTATCGGTCGTGTTGGGCATACGTATATTCGTGCCTCTCCGTGCCAATTTTCGTGTATACCAAGTGAACGAGACGGGAGTTACGCGAGTAATTTTTTACTTTTGGTACCGCGGCCACGCCGACTGACACATTCGGCTTCGCATGAAATGGCTTGAAACAGCAGAGCGCCGGAGGCAGCCTTGTAAAACAAATCGAATGCACGAAATAAAAGATAGGATATGAAGGGTGCAAACGCGTTAGCGTGCATGAGCTAGTTACTACGTGCATATGTGATGCGTTCTCCTCGTTATCTCCAGTTTATTCTCTCCTGCAGCAGGTTTACGTTCGTTATTCCACACGAAAGTAAGTTAAGCGCCTTTTCTCACGATGAAGTGCGCGCAGGATGCGTTCCTCAAACAGCCACGGAAGTGTGGACCAATGCGGTGACAAACCAGCTGAAAGGATATACACAAAATCCCCGTTTCACAGCACACAAACTAACAAACGCGTTCTCTGTGTGATGAGTCACTGCAGTATTATGTTGCAGTGACGCAGTATTAAATATTGCCCAAATCTCCGCAATTTTAGCTAATAGCGGCCAAAATATCACGCGCGTAGCAGACGCTTGCCGCTTTGACGCGGCTTCCGCCGCGGAGAAAGCCCACGGGTCCGGCACGGCAGCGCCGCGGCGCGGAAGTTCACCGCAAAAGGCCCTCGCTCCTCCCATGTATTCGCGCGGCGCTTTGGACACTCCCCCTATTCTAGGTCACTCTAGTGTAGGGGTCACTTCGAAGGTCCGAGCTGGTGGATTCCGGGCTGCTGCTCCGCTGTCTACCGCTGGCCGAAGTTGGGCAAGAACACCAGTTCTACGCCACCGCCGAAGATTGCGCGAGCACCTGTCGCGGATTCGACAGCGAAGTCCAGGCTGCCGGCTACCGTTTGGCCTGACCTCCGACCCCTCTTCCACCTGCTGCAACCGTTCGGCGAACTCTGCTTCCCCACCGCGGCGACCGCGGGACCGCGGCAGCCGCGCCGCTCTTCTCCTTCCTCCTTTCCCGCCTTACGTCAGTCGCCGCGCCGGTCTTCCGGTGCATGGAGGAAGGAAAAATAAGGAGAGGCCCTGACGTCACATTCGTGAAGCCTCCACATCGTAAACACCCGCATCGCCTCCTAGCGAAGGAGCCTCGAAACATTTAGCGATTTCCGTCGTGTCGTTTGCAAGCGCATACGCGATTCGAGCCTTTTTTTTTCGCCGTGCCAGCGGCGTCGCGGCGCAGTTGATTCACGCATGCTGCTTCTTGCGTGTGCTCTTTAGGAAAGCTACGCAATGTCCAGCTGTTGCGTATACCCAGTGCAAATCGCGTGCACTGCGGACAGTGCCGGGTGTCACTTTTCATGTGTACGTACACGTTCGCTTCATTGCTGATCACTAATGCATGGTATTTGCATGCGAAGCTCTCGGATGTGCGCTCTGTTGCTTCTTACTCATTGTGTCAACTCAGAACACACGTGAACTTTTGTTTTTGGCGTCTGACGCGCCGTACATAACATGCGCCGAAGGCATCGTACGTTTTTATAGGCTGTGTCGTTCAACGAAAGGGATATAAACTTATGTTGTTGTTATCGGACTACGTGATGTATGTATTGTGCGGTGTGCGCTCGCTGCGTGCTTGTTGTTGTGTGCGTACTGGAATTACAAACTTTACGTGCATGATCGCGTATACAATAGAGCGGTGTCCTCTTTTCGACGTGAAGTTATGTCAACTATAGGTTGGCGTTGCGCCGATTAGCTACTACGCTCACTCCGCACGGCGTGCACGGCGTGCGTGGTTATACAAGATATTATGCACATCACCGAGTTTTTGCTGCTGTCACCTTGCTTTGAGACATCATGCTCGGTTGGTGTTTCTTTTCACGCCATGAAGCTGTCGTCTGGTCTGCACGTAGAAAAACGTCTCTTGTGCCAACCTATGAAGTTTCATCACCCGACCGTTCCCGTTAGGCATTCCTTTCACGTCATTAAACTGTCATCGATTCTATGCGTACGAAAATGTCCCTTGTGCCAACCTGTGCAGTTTTATCGCCGGACCGCAAACCCATCGCTGATGTAGATACCAGCTTGCTTCCCGAGGCGTCAGTCATTGTTAACCTCTCGTGCACTGGTCAACCTGACATCACGGTAGTATTTACGGCGTCTCACTTGTTCACTCAGCATAATGGCATTATTCCTCCATTTACTGTTCTCACTGTTGCATCTGGATCACCTGCAGTGCTGGTCACTAACCGCTGCAACTACCCAATTGCCTTACTCCGTGGTGAGACTTCAAGATATGCTCAACCTGTCGACTACATTGATGACTACTTCTGCATGTAAACCACCAAATTCGTCAGCAAATCACACTCTGAACACCGCCGACATCTTGCTTTCCTACAAGCTCAAAACGTCGGTAGGTCGCACCAGGATTGTCAAACCATGGACACCGGTTCACACTTCCCCTCTAAGACAGCGCCCTTATCGCGTTGAAGAGCGCCAGGTCATTACGAAGCAAGTGAACGGCATGCTTGATCGCGGAGTTATACAGCCTTCCCAAAATCCTGTGTAGTATTTCAAACAAAAAAGATTGCTCTATTCGATTTTGCGTTCTTTATCGCCGCCTAAACAAGATTACAAAAAAAGGACGCCCATCCGCTGCCGAAAATAGACGACGCACTTGACTGTTTGCAACGCGCAGAGTATTTCACTTCCTTGAATCTGCGTTCTGAATATTCGCAAGTACCAAGGCTGAGTGTTATCGTCCAAAAACAGCTTCTGTAACGCCCGATGGCCTATACGAGTTCAACGTCATGTCATTTGTACTAAGCAATGCGCCTGCAACATTTGAGCGCTTGATCGATATCATCCTTAGAGGCCACAAGTGGAAGACCTGTTTGTGCTACCTGGACGACATAGTCATATCTTCAGCAGATTTCGAGACACACCATGCTTGTCTGGAAGACATTATCATGTACCTCGCTTTTGCGGGTCTACAACTCAAGATTAAGAAGTGCAGACTTGCCACGCGAAAGCTAACCATCTTGGCAGGTGTCATCTTCAAAGACGGCGTTCTTCCGGATGCAGATAAGGTTCTAGCAGCCGCCGACTTCCCAAAGCCCACATTCATCAAAGCCTTCAGAAGCTTTATCTGCTTGTGCTCCTATTTTCGGTGCTTCCTCCGTAACTTCGGGTTCATCATCGCACGTTTAACGAGTTTGATTATCACCAGTAAAGGTATACCTGTGTGGTCAGCTGAATGTGATGAATTTCTCCAGTTGTGCCACTTGTTGACACCACCACCTCACCACTTCGACACTACGACCCAACTGCCCCTACAGACATTCACTCAGACGCAAGTGGCGTTGTCTTGCGTGCAGTTTTGTCACAACAGAAAGACGCTCATGGTGACTACATTGTCGCCTATACGAGTCGTGCCTATAAGAAGGCAGAATTAAATTACTCAGCGACAGAGGAGGAGTGCTTTCCGCCAATTGGGACACTTCCGAAGCTTCACCCTTACTTCTACGGCTGCCCTTTCGACGTTGTTACAGACCATTGTACCTTGAAAGATCCGCCGGGACGCTTGGGCCGTTGGGCAATTTGCTTGCAAGAATATAATATTTGTGTCGTATACTGCTCCGGTCGGAAGCACGCTGACGCTGATGCGCTCTCCCGCTCACCAAGCACACCAAATCTCAGCTCCACTGGCATGTTTTCGGAGCAGCGCAAGGACCTATCTCTTGCATTGTTGCTCTAATATCTTACTGATCCGTCGGTTGCTCTTCCGACGAGAGCGCTACGCCGCCAATAAGTCCAGTTTTCCGTGTGAGAAAACATCCTCTACCGACGCAACGATATTTCAGGTGGTCAGACGTGGCTTCTTGATGTTCCTCGTCATATGAGCTCTGACAGCGGCGCGCATTTTCATGCCGATTCCCAAAGTGCTCAGGAAGCGTCCTGAAAACTTACGCAAGGCTGCCTCAGCGATAATATTCCCGCGGTATGTACCACTTTGTGTAGAAATACGTCGAGTCTTGCACTACATGTCAACAAGGCAAGACACCTTCGGGACACCTTACCCGAACGTTACAGCTGCTCCCCTGGCCGGCTTGACATTTTGACTGTGTTGATATCGACCTCCATGCCCCCAGTTTCCATGTAGTGGTTCTGCAAACCGGTGGAATATTGTCGGCATCAATTACCTCAGACGGTGCGCTGAGAATGCAGCTCTCCCGGCAGAGACCGCCAGCGAAGTTGCTTTTTTCATGCTTCGCAACATCGCTTTTCTCCATGGTACATCGTGAGCACTACTGAGTGATAGGGATTGCGTGTTCCTGCCGGATGTAATCCAACCACTCCTTGCTGAATGCAACGTCACTGACCGGAAATCAACCGCCTACTACACACAGATAAATGGTCTTACCGCCTGCTTCAATCGCACGCTCGGCGACATGATGAGGATGAGTACCTCCCCAGACCACATCCAAAAGGGTACTTCCTTTTGTTACGTTTGCATACAACCCCGCGACTCAAGGCACTACCGGCCTTTCCCCCTTCTTTCTCTTGTACGACCGCGAGCGTTCCCACCAACTGGATACCATACTCCCTAACAACAGGATGCCTCCAAGTGCACTAAAATTTTTGAAATCCCCCGATGCGTCGAAGACTACCGTCGGTTGGCTCCTTCCCTGACGAGCGAAGTTCAAAACACGCCATGAAAATATTAATCATCTAGCTCCCACGTTTGCTGCTGGCTACCTTGTTTTGCTATGTGTATCACGACACGTTCCTGGCCTCTCTTCGTGGTACGGACCACATTGACGCGGTCCGTACCGTGTCAATGCTAGCTCAGCGGTAAACAACATCGTCGAGCCGTCACACAAGCGCCAGACCCGTCGTGGAGGGGAGAACGTGCACGTCAACCGTCCGAAGCCATATTACGACCCCGTCATTGTGGCTGTTCCCTGAGTCGTCAAGATGGCGACACTTCATCCCCGGATATACTGTAATGAAGCAGACGCACCAATGGTATGCGCCCCGCGGAAGACGACAAAGACCGGTGCTGTGATTGCGTGAGATCCTGTTCTGTTTGCAGACCTTGCAATGCTTGACCTTCCGGTAATTGTTCGTCAATCCACGACCTCGTCGCATCAGTAAACCTCATCAGTAAACCTCGTCGCACTAGCAGTAGCCCAGTAACACGTTCTGGCGAGCTAGTTCGTACATTGCTGTTATATATTCTTAAACTGCGCGAAAACCAGGACACAAGCAAGAAAACATAGAGATCAGCACTCGTGTTCTCTGTGTTTTCTTGCTGGTGTCCTGGTCATTTCGCGCAGTTTAAAAACGTCTATTAGCAGTGGTCGTCACGGAAGTGAATGAAGAAGTGAAGTGAAGTGAAGTCACGGAAATAGAGGAAGTGAATGAAGCAGTAAATAAATGAATTGATGATGATAATTATTATGCTTGAAAGGATGACTATGATGATGCTAAATGGCAATAATGACGACGACGCAGAAAATGGCGATGATTTGAAATAATGATGACGCTCGAAAGGGCAGTGATGAGGCTAAATGATGATGATATTGATGCTCATTATCTCGCTAGTCGATTAGATATATTCTAGTGCTTACAGCTTCGCTGTCCAACGGTCATGCCCACGTGGAACTGGCTGTAATTTACACAGCAGAGCTGTTTAAGCTCGGAGGAACACCGTTAGTCTTTTACAGAAACTATCATGAACGCAATAACTCGGCGGGCACGCTCTGTTTGTCCTCTTCTTCGTCATCTCCTTCGCTCCCAGAAAACGTGAGCCAATTTGTGCGGCGCGGGATCCAATGACTCGGATAGATGGAAGGACAATTACATAGAGGCAGAAAGAAAGAAATAGGTAGAATGAAAGAGAACGAGAGAAACAGAGAGAAAGGGAAGGAGGCAAGGTTAAAATAGAGAGAGGCAGACGGGCTTTGAAAGAAACCAAGCGAAAAATAGAGGTAGAAAAAACAGACAGGAAGACAGACAGACAAAGAAAGATGGTAAAAGACATATATATATATAGATAGAGACAAATAAAAACAACGAGAAAGGCAAACAAATAGATGTTGAAAGCAAAAAATAGAATTAAGAGAGGAAGCAAGAAAGAGAAAAATAAAGATAAACAATGTATCCCGCTCAGGTCCGGTGCTCATTCAGGCTTGGTGCTACTAGTCCGAATCAGTCTTCATTTTTACAGCGAAAGCTGTTATGAGATTACAACAAGGGCCGTTTTTGGCGCCGTAGTTGTCCGCCGCCGCCGCCGGTGTCCGTAGCCACTATCGCTCGAAATAAGAAAAAAAAACGAAAATAAGAAAAAAATTACAGGATGGAACGAGGTTCGCACCTGGGCCCTCTGCGTGGAAGCCCAGTGTTCAAACTCAGAGCCATGCCGGTGCTTGAAGCTGCTTTGTAAAAATACCCTATACAGGCTTAATGTCGGGAAGGAACCACATTAACATATGTAATGTAGCGTCGCAGAAGAGTAAAATAACAACCAAGTGTTACGCAACGCGAATTCTGTAACCAGGTGTCTCACAATGCGAAATGCGCAACGAGTGGGTTGTTGAATGATTCCAACCCACTACAAAGGGCTCTGCGATAATTCTTCCTCGTCATTAGCCACAGCATCAACAAAGTGCACACCATGCCTTAAAGGTGTTAAGCAGGTACCACGGTTCTGCGCTGAATGACGAAAATCTCGTAGTGGCTGCTTCCTTCACAAAAATTATGATTTATAGCATAGTGGGTTCCTCGCAAGTGCACTTCTATTGGTTGACAAGGAAGCCCATAAGGCTCCCATGATCCATTTCCTCAGGGTCTCAATAAAGTTAATTCCCCTTTCTCTATCTCTTTCTCACGTTAGCGTATGTTATAAAGCGTGTGGGAGAGTGAAATAACGACCGGGCGTCGCGCAATGCGAATTACGTGACTAGTGTGTCATTCAAAGCTTCCAACCCATTACAAAAGGCTCAGGGTCGATTCCACGAAACATCAAAACAGGTGTATACTTGATGTTTCCGATTTTCCTGATAATTTTGTATGTTGTGCACATATGACTGCACAGCACGAAATCGCAGTTCGTTTTCCAATAAAGTTTTTTTCAACACAGGAAAATTCGACAAGTGTCGGCGGTTGACGACGACCATTTTACGAAGAGTGCGTTGTCATAAATTCGGAACCATGCTGGCAGCTACTGAAGCTATATATTACAAATATCTTTCTTTTAAGCGGAAGTGGAAGTAAAGAGGAAATAGCTCTTATCATATCATGGAATGCTGAGCAAATTATGTATTTTTATAAATTCACGAAAAACGCTGCCTTTTCGAAAATGAGTCAAATTTGGAACGTTATGGCTACTTCTGTGAACATCTTAGCTTGTTCATATTTGCAGTATAATAGGCCTTTATGTGGATAATGAACCTCTGCATTTGTATTTCTCTAATAATTTTAAAAGTAGTAAATTTTTATGCTCAAAACACCAAAAAGACAGAAAGGCTCCTCGATTCAAAAATCTATAATAAAAATAACCCAATCTCAATTTTGTTCAGAGTCCCCCAAATTGTTCTCAAAGGATTGCAGAATGATATTATGAAAAAACATGATGCATAATTTTTATTAGAACAAAAGCAGAAAATGTCAAACATTGTGTTCCCAGAGCGTGGTGGCTACTGCGTAACGGACATCTCTAGTAACAAGAAAATACGGTAACACGTCTTTTTTTTTTCTTTTATGAGCTTCGCTAAACAACAGTAATGATCTATTGTCGGAAAGTGGGAAGTAAAGAAAAAGTGTTTTGTAAAGAAAAAGATCGTTCCAATTAAATGCATTTGCGACACCACTTACATTCCTTGTCGACGGGCAGCACGGACATTTTCATTCCTCTGGATAATTTTTTTTTAGTAAATGCGATTATATAAAAGTAACGAAGCTAAACGCGAAATAAGTGTAGCTGAGTCGATCATGCATTGTAAGAATGTGAGAAATCGCAAATGGCGACAGTGGTGAACGGCGAGTACCGCAGTGCAACCTAAGCACAGCAGCCACACATGGTTTGCCGGGCTTTGTCGCTCTGCACGAGAAAATGCTGGGGTGTCGATTGCGTTGGCTTCACGATACATTTTTCACCGCTCGTCGCTCTCCCGCCCGGTCTCTTGATCCGCACCGAGCGGATCGTGTGGCGGATCGAGTGGCCGCACTGCACGCCTTCGAGTAAACGGAGTAGCATGCGTTAGGAGGACAGGTGCAAAGGGCGGTGCGAGAGATGCCCACCTGAGCAGACGACAGCAACGAGCACGGCTGTGCCAGTCGGCCAAACACCACCTGAGATAGAAGTTAAGCATCCAAATTGCGCTTCACTTTGGTGCTATTAGTGTCCTACGCTCTGAAGGTGGATATGGGTAGGCGTTATAGCCATGGCCGAGATTTTTACCTTATGGTGCACAAAAAGAAACCTTATGGTGCCTTATGGTGCACAAAAAGAAAATTCCACTGCAGCGAAATTTTCGTTGTGTAGAAGATATCGGATCGAGTCTCTTTTGCGGACGGTCATGAAGTAGGATGCGCGCTCAATTCAAGTGGGAGACCAGATCTGCCAGCACTGCTTCAAGAGATACAAGGACATGCAAAGCAAATCAGATGCAATGCAAACAAGACGTGTTTTTTCCGTGGTCAGAACTGCTGCCACCAATCTTCACGTAATCGATTCTTTTTAAACTCTGCATTGACCACATAAGGTTTGACAACGTACTCCTTTCGGCCAACAAAAACGAAACCTCTTGGCGACCGCTTTCCAGAAATTCATTTACATTCATGAAGAGACCTTGCCTTTTATACCAATCTCTCAATTCTGGCACAGCACAACATCATAAGAGACGCATGGAGAAAATTACTTCTTTAGCATACAAGATATGAATTTTACTCAACTGAAATAGATGAAAGAAAAGGAGGGTACAGCTGAAAGTGCCTACTGTGGACTGAGGGATGTCTAACACTGGCTTGAAGTCGCAAACCACGCAAATTCATTTAATTGGAACGATATTTTTCTTTACAAAACAGGTCCCACTCTCCGACAATAGATCATTACTGTTGTTTAGCGAAGCTCACAAAAGAAAAAAGACGTGTTACTGTATTTTCTTCTTACTAGAGATGTCCTTTACGCAGTAGCCACCACGCTCTGGAAACACAAGGTTTGACATTTTCTGCTTTTCTTGTAATAAAAATGATGCAGCATGTTTTTTCACAACATCATTCTGCAGTCCTTTGAGAACAATTTAGGGGAGTCTGAACAAAATTGAGATCGGGTTTTTTTATTAAAGATTTTTGAACCGAGGAGCCTTTTTGTCTTTTTTGTGTTTCGAGCATGAAAATTTACTACTTTTAAAATTATTAGAGAAATACAAATGCAGAGGTTCATTATTCACATAAAGGCCTATTCATACTGCAAATATGAACAAGCTAAGATGTTCAGAGAAGTAGCCATAACTTCCCAAATTTGACTGATTTTCAAAAAGGCTGTGTTTTTCGTGAATTTCTAAAAATACATAATTTGCTCAGCATTCCATGAAATGATAACAGCTATTTTCACTTTACTTCTACTTCTGCTAAAAAGAAAGATATTTGTAATATATAGCTTCAGTAGCTGCCAGCATGGTTGCGAATTTACGAAAACACACTCTTCGTAAAATGGTCGTCCTCAACCGTCGACGCTTGCAGAATTTTCCTGTGTTAAAAAATGTTTATTTGAAAACGAACTGCGATTTCGTGCTGTGCAGTCATATGTGCACAACATACAAAATTATCAGGAAAATCGGAAACATCAAGTATACACCTTTTTTTTTGTCTTTCGTGGAATCGACCTCAGTCATAGTTCTTCATCGCCACCAGCCGTCGCATAAACTGCAAATAATTCCGTACAGATGGTACCTCGCTTCTCCGCAGAATGAAGAGTAATGTCTTGGGGGGTGCTTCCCAACCTCGCAAAAGTTATGATTTGTGGCGTAGTGGGTGCGTTGCTAGTGTAGTTGTATTAGTAGCCCCAAGAGAGTCTATAACGGGCTCTAGAAATGCCGCTCTTTGAGATTTCGCTGTGGCTGTGATGCGCTTTCCGCGCAGGCCTGACGTTCTTTTTTATATCTCTAACTATGATCCAGCTGGTTTGGGCCATGTCATAAGCTTCACACTTTTGAGGTGATAAGAACGATGAAGCTTGCTCGAACCACAGGAAAACGACTGCTCTTGCCGCCGCTTGAGAGACATTCATGTTTCTTTTAAATATATTTACTATGCACTAGTGTGCAACCAGGGCTGGGCAAATTTACTTTGAGATTGTATCGCGATACGATACAAGATACTCAGGCAAGAAGTATTGGATATACAGATACAAGATACTGCCGCAATAATTGTATCCGATACGATACTTGGCAATTGTATCTTAAGATACTTCGATACATTCTCTAATTTGTTATTATAGATCCATATAATGTAGCAGCGAACGCCTATGCACGAAAATGTCTTCTTGAAAATTTCCTGTGACCTATTTTGTTTCACTTTAATAAAATGTCTGTTAATATCTAAAAATGAACTGAAGTAATACTGAAAGACGAGCTAGTTGGTATGAGTGCATCGTAACTTATTTTAGCGCCCTTCATCGTAACTTATTTTAGCGTGGTGTACCCTTCTTTTCTGTGTCCGTGTGTCAGTGTGCGCTAAAATAAGTTACGATGCAAAATATCTAAAAGTTTTGCCCTTCTTGCTCAAAGTACATTAGTTTCCTTCCAAAACAATTTATTGCGATTTGCTTTAGCTTCTTCACAGAACAACCCTTTATACATTTCGCTGACAGCGGTTCTTGCTTGTCATTTTTGCAATTAATGAGAGTCGCTGCTCAGCTTGCCGACCAGCTAGCGGGTTGCCATATAATCACAATAACTTCTATAAGAAGCCTTCGCACGATGGCGCAAATACCGGTGTGGACTTTTGCCTTGTCCGCAAAAGACAGTTTGCACAATACCGTGTATCCGGACAGGTGTACAGCAGCAACAACGCTGGTAGCGACTTTCTTTTTTTTTGGGGGGGGGGGGGCGCATGGTGTATGCTAGGGGTTTGAGATCTTTCGCTAGCGGCCCCGGCTGCACACATGACCATCTTCGTCCCATTTGTTTTTATTTTCTAGGTAAGTATGTTCGTGAGCTACACAGACATTACAGGTCTCAAGCTTTCCTTTCGTGAGGAACATGTGGTCACCATGTGCTGAAACATAACCGTGGAACAAAAACTATATTTCAGAATCCGCGTCCAGAATTTACTCGTTGTGCACATCGGTATCGATGTTTCTCGAATCCTGACTCCAAATTCCCTTCAGAAATGACCTATATGTGAGACTTGGGAAAGGCTTCCTTTCGAATGGCAACGTCATTTTGTTCAAACTCTCTCCGACCCCACCATCTTCACTGTCCCGGCGCTTCGAACTAAATTTCGCGACTGTGGCCCGCTGGCTATAGGCTGAGTTTGAGACCCCTGGTGTATATACATAGATGACGTAAAAGAGCAATGAACTTTCATATTCTACTTATCTGCTGGCGTGAAGGATTGTTTGTTGATATCCTCACTAACGTGTAATCTTTTAGCAATTTTTCTTCAACGAGAAAACATGTGCTACACAGAGACGTCTCAGACGTATTGTATAGTTGCACAAAGCGTCGGAGGACACCGCCGTTATTCGCGCTATTGCCGCTTATAGATCACATTAGGTGGCGATTAGTAATACGAAAAATATTTAGGAAGGCCTAAAACTGGAAAACTAATATAAGTAAAATAGGGAGGTGGTTCTGTATCAAACATTCACATTGAATGAGTACAGAAACACAATACAGAGGGCGCCCTTAATAGCAATGAGCATGAAGTATCGTCAACTTACCAATTAAGACAATAGAAAATTCAGTGCCTATGGAAAATTGCCTGAAACGGCTCGTTGGGACGCTCATGGGTAAAACGGAGCATTCAGTAAAACAACGTTTTTCGAATCCCCTTCCTAACATCTTTAAGATGGCTCCTAATGATTTTCATTATTATAATGCAAACTCAGTTTCGCTATTTTCCTAAGCGATAAGCAGAATGCTTTGTACTGTAGCTCAAGGGACGCCTACATAATTATATATTTGCTTTCAAAATCGCCTTGGCAACTTGTAAATGATAAACAGTAGTAGAAATATAAAGCAGACAGTTAGAAGAATAAAGCAGAGATCTTATTTTGGGAATGCGTTATAATAAAAGACATATTGAAGTTACCAGACCAGAAAAACAGTACAGAGACCTAGGTAATGTATCGGATGCAAAATGACAGCAATAAAGCACTTGTGCTAATCATCAAGTTATGATTTCATAAATTCTTTGAATAAATGTAGCAGGAAGTGAAAAATACGGTACGCCAAGATATTTTCCGTTAGGTAAACGCTTGATCTATTAGATCTAGCATCAGAACTAGTGGTGCTATAGTTGTTTGCATATCTTATATAAATATAAGTTAATTCATTACATGTAAGTCATCCACGAGATCCTTCAAATCGCTGATCTGTAAAATCCACGAGACATAAAGCGACCCCATTCTTGCACGCATCACATTTCGGCAAGAGAATCTTCAATAACGACACTGTAGCAACATCAGCATTTGCGCGATAGACGCTGCACGCAGTTGAGTACGCGGCGCAGGACAGTGGCTAAGAGCAAGTGTCGCGGCACTGGCGCAACTAAAAAAGAAAAAAAATCGACAAAACAAAAGGTACGTGGGCTGGGTGTAGACGTCCGCGTGCTTGTCTTCCTCATCTTCTGCCCTCACTGGAGGACTCTCGCGGAAAAATAAAATTGCGTCACAGCCCTTAGACTTGTTCAGATGGCTTAGTGGCACCAGTACCAGCTTGAGAAGCGGAGCTTGGCCAGTGATTATTGTTTCGCACGGTTGTGTTGCGATAGAAGTATCTTGTATCTTAAGATACACGATACATTATCGAATGTATCGGAAATACAGATACAGATACTCGTCTTTCGAGACGTATCGCGATACAGACACAAGATACCCATAGAGTATCTAAGATAGTATCTAAGATACATGTATCTTCGATACTGCCCAGCACTGTGTGCAACTATATCGTTCTTGAGTAAAGGCACAGCTCGCGACCGTCGGTGACTCTGTTGCATCGCGACCGCTGCCGCGCTCCTTGAGAGGTGTTCCATTACTGCCCTCCGCCGAAACCCTCCGCCGGGTTTCGTCGCCCGCCGACACCACGGTTTTCGTTAGTCTTGTGCTTAAGGTCAAGAGACCCCACCGGTTCAATATCGCTGGCGTGTATACACTCTTCGCGACTCCTCGCTTCCTTCCTCAATCCATTGCGCTCCCGTAATAATATAGGGAGCTACCACTGACCGTTCGTGGCTTCGTCACCGCCTCCTTTTGATGTTTCATAGTCCTCGCTCTCGTGGCCGCTGGCTGACTCCACTTGTATCGCCTAATTAATAGTAAGCTCATCTCGAAAGAATGCAAAAGTCTACCATCTATACTTTCCATCATCAGTATTTCATTCGCAGCTGTTAAAGTACGCATGCTGTTAAGTGGAGGTATGGTGCAAAAAACGCGTACAAGTAAACTGCCACATGAGTTGATATTGTTGAAGCTCAGGGGTAATTATAATCTCTTGCCAACCATTGCTACAATTTCGGTAAACAACTCTTCTCGGTTGGTGCAATGCATTCAATAGTTAAAAAAATAGAGTGGCTTTATTTCTAAACAGTGCGCAAGACAGCTTACTGCACCGCCTTGAAACAGGTAAAAATGCCCGTTAATATTTCAGAAAACAGCAGAGGACTCACAATGTATTCTGATGTACGATGTAGCCGAACACACTGTATGCACTTCCATCGTATGGTTCGAAATTAGCTGGGTAGGCATATCCGTAGTCACGTCCAAGCTGGAACACACACAGAAAAAAGAACTCTTTTGATTGAGCGTAAAGCATGAGAGACATCGCTGTACTGGAGCGCACATTGTACCAAGTGTCATAATTTTATAAGTAGTGAATGGAAATATAAGTGCATGAAATAGTTATTCACGGCCCTTGGTCTAGTTTCACTGCATTATTTCAGCTTTCTATAGCAACGTATATTCGATTCCGTCTGTCACGAAGTTTTAATAAGTGATCTTATGGCGCCCATCTACTGCAAAAATCTTGAATGTATTGCCAAGGTACTGTATTTTAAAGAAATGTGATATGGGTGTGTACAGGTACGATCGAACACGAGGTCCCGGTCACCATTCCCGATGTTGATGAAATTCACGGTAGACACAGGTATTGGGCCCAGCACAATGTTTTCGAAGTTAGTTTCGTTGAAAAATTTTTTCGCCTTTGAAATACGTATGCATTTTGGCCGCAAAAATCACTTTTCTGCCAATTTCGCGATTTCTTAAATTTGAGCGCACCCAGGAAAAAAAGGTGCACTTTTTGGTCACAACACTTAGTCCCTTCAATGAACAAGTGAAATACAATCTTATGAGTATATTATTTTTCCAACCTGTCTAAGGACTTTTGAGGAAAGAATTTAGAAAAATGGCAAACCGCACAAAATACCTGGATTTCAAGGATTTATTGCTGCAAACAAAATAAACTAAGGACAACGAACCTCGGTAAATGTTAATTTTGGAACTGGTGCTCTCTTTTAAAATAATTTTCGTAGTTTTTTCGCGCTCCGTTTTACTTCAGAGTCGGGCTGAAACGTAATTGGTTAACCAAAAACGCCGCAGTTTGAAAATAGTTTTCTCAAAAAGGCCATTTTTTAATTTTTTGCAAGATGCCTCTTATTGAAAGCAATGACGTTATCTACTATTCTGCATAAAAAACGTTGCAATATTGTCACGTGGTCGTGACGTCGACGAAGGCAGCAGTGAACACGTCCGAGATGAAACTCTTTATTTGGCCGAACTTGTGGCCGAGAAACTAAAAGTCAAACTACAGCAATACACTGATAGCGGCGGACAGAACGTCGACCGTCGATCAACTGACAGGCGGTGAGGCGCGTCGTTATTTAAACATGTGCCGTCGAATATTCCAGCGTTATCGCTGGCTGTCGTGCAAATTCTAGAATAAGCTCGAGTGTGCGCGGCTTGCGCGCAATCTTAACAAAACGATCTAAAATGATCGCGAAGGTTCTCGAACAATGAGGCGCGGTTCGCGCTGAGCGTTGCTGACAGTCTTTGTGGCCGAAAACCGAATACAGCAAAAGCGATAAAGAAACTCACGTGGCAATGCCCCCCTCTGAAAAAGCATCCTCCCGATGCTTCAAACAGAACACGGGGAGGGGTGGGTGGCCAATACATGCAACAATAAACAGGAATAAAGCAAGAAAGTACAATAAACAATAAGCAAAAGTACAGTCCTCAGATTCACTAACGCGCGTAATATGGCTTGAGGCGCACGACATGGACGACTTCAGGTCGCGCACGGCGCCGCTGAGAGTTCGTAATGCCGTCAGGGACAACCTCGTAGTCGAGGGCGCCGAGGCGCGAAGTACCCTGTACGGTCCGAAGTATCGTCGAAGAAGCTTCTCACTAAGTCCCCGTCGGCGTATTGGCGTCCATACCCAAACACGGTCACCGGGTTGGTATTCCATATGGCGTCGTCGAAGGTTGTAATGGCGGCTGTCAGTCGTCTGCTGGCTCTTGATCCGTAGGCGGGCGAGCTGTCGTGCTTCTTCGGCGCGCTGTAGGTAGGTGGTCACGTCGATGTTTTCCTCGTCGGTCATGTTTGGTAACATGGCGTCGAGCGTCGTTGCCGGGCTCCGTCCGTAGACCAACTTGTATGGCGTCATCTGTGTCGTTTCTTGTACGGCCGTGTTGTACGGGAAGGTCACGTACAGAAGGATGGCGTCCCATGTCTTGTGTTCGACGTCGACGTACATGGCCAGCATGTCGGCAATGGTCTTATTTAGACGCTCGGTGAGGCCATTGGTCTGCGGGTGGTAGGCAGTGGTGCGGCGGTGGCTCAACTCGCTGTATTTGAAGATCGCCTGAGTTAGTTCCGCAGTAAAGGCGGTACCTCGGTCTGCGATGAGGACCTCTGGGGCGCCATGACGCAAGACATGTGCACCACGAAGAACTTGGCTACCTCGGCGGCACTGCCTTTGGGTAAGGCCTTTGTCTCAGCGTAGCGGGTGAGGTAGTCAGTTGCCACGACGATCCACTTGTTTCCGGTATTGGACGTTGGGAACGGCCCCAGCAAGTCCATGTCGATTTGCTGGAACGGCCGTCGAGGTGGCTCGATAGGCTGCAGAAGTCCGGCTGGCCTAGTGGGCGGTGTCTTGCGTCGCTGACAGTCCCGGCAGGTCTTTACGTAACGGGTGACGTCGGCAGAAAGGCGCGGCCAGTAGTACTTCTCCTGTATTCTTGCTAACCTGCGAGAAACACCCAGGTGTCCAGACGTCGGGTCGTCGTGGAGAGCGTGGAGGACCTCTGGCCGCAATGTCGAGGGTACCACGAGAAGGCAATCGGCTCGAAGCGGTGAGAAGTTCTTCTTTAGGAGAACACCGTTGCGCAAGAAAAACGACGTCAGTCCCCGCGTGAATAGCTTCGGAACAACGGTGGTCCTGCCCTCGAGGTAATCCACAAGGCCCTTCAGTTCCGGGTCGGCTCGCTGCCGTTCGGCGAAGTCGTCCGCACCTATGGCTGCCAAGAAGCTGTCATCATCGGGCCGTCGGGCGGTGGTGGGTCGACGGGGGCACGAGACAGGCAGTCGGCGGCTGAGTGTTTCCTTCCGGACTTGTACACGACGGTAATGTCAAACTCTTGAAATCTTAGGCTCCACCGCGCGAGGCGACCTGAAGGGTCCTTCAAGTTAGCTAGCCAACACAAGGCGTGATGGTCGCTCACAACATTGAAGGGCCTGCCGTAGAGGTAGGGGCGAAACTTTGACGTAGCCCAGATGATGGCGAGGCACTCCTTTTCTGTTGTCGAATAGTTTGCCTCTGCCATGGACAGCGACCGGCTAGCATAACTGATAACCCTTTCCAGTCCACCCGTCCGCTGCACAAGGACGGCGCCGAGTCCTACGCTGCTTGCATCGGTGTGAATCTCCGTATCGGCGTATTCGTCGAAATGCGCAAGTATCGGAGGTGTCTGCAGGCGTCGTTTGAGTTCATGAAATGCTTCGACTTGCGCTGTTTGCCACCTGAATTCGACGTCGGTCTTCGTGAGCTGCGTTAGTGGCTCGGCTATCCGTGAAAAGTCTTTGACAAAGCGTCTGTAATAGGCGCACAAGCCGAGAAATCGGCGCACGGCCTTCTTGTCGGTGGGTGGCAAGAAAGCGGCGATGGCAGCTGTTTTCTGCGGGTCTGGGAGCACTCCAGTCTTGCTGATCACGTGACCCAAAAACAAGAGCTCTTGGTACGCGAAGCGGAACTTTTCTGGCTTCAGGGTGAGCCCGGAGTTCTTGATTGCTTGAAGTACGGATTGAAGTCTCTGGAGGTGCTCGTCGAAGTTCGAGGAAAACACAACGACGTCGTCCAAGTAAACAAGGCAAGTCTGCCACTTCAAGCCAGCTAATACAGTATCCATGACTCGTTGGAAAGTCGCAGGTGCCGAGCAAAGACCAAAGGGCATGACCTTGAACTCGAACATGCCATCCGGTGTTATGAAGGCAGTCTTTTCTCGGTCTCTCTCGTCGACTTCGATTTGCCAGTAGCCAGTCTTGAGGTCCATCGAAGAAAAGTACTTCGCGTTGTGGAGTCGATCCAAGGCGTCGTCTATACGTGGGAGAGGGTACACGTCCTTTTTCGTGATTTTGTTCAGGCGACGATAATCGACGCAGAAACGTAGGGTCCCTTCCTTCTTCTTCACTGACACCACCGGTGACGCCCACGGACTCTTTGAAGGCTGGATGATGTCGTCGCGTAGCATTTCGTCGACTTGTTTCTTTATGGCGTCATGTTCTTGCGTCGAAACTCTGTACGGGCTCTGACGAAGTGGCCTGGTGCTTTCTTCTGTTATGATGCGATGTCTTGCGATCGGTGTCTGCCGAAGTCTGGACGACGATGAAAAGCAGTCCTTGCAGGAGCAGGGTTTTGAGCTGGTCTTGCCTGACCTTCGGAAGGCTCGGGTTGACGTGGAAATCTGGTTCGGGACCTCGACTCGTCGAAGCGGGTTCGGCAGCATCAAAGAGGGAGAAAGCATCGCTGGCGGCTACACATTCTTCGATGTAGGCGACCGTCGTACCAATGTTGAGGTGCCTATATTCGTGGCTGAAGTTTGTCAGCACTACCTTTGCTTTACCGTCACGCAGCTCGGCTATACCTCGTGCGACGCAAATTTGACGGTTCAGGAGTAGGTGCTGATCGCCCTCGATGACGCCTTCAAGGTACGCAGATGTTTCGGTGCCGACGGAAATAATGACGCTGGAACGTGGCGGAATGGTCACCTGCTCTTCTATCACATTCAGTGCATGGTTGCCTGGCATCGCACGGGGCGGGAGCGCTTTGTCTGAGGTTAGTGTTATCGACTGAGACCCTAAGGTCGATGACGGCGCCGTGGTCACTTAGGAAGTCCATTCCAAGTATCACATCCCTGGAGCAATTTTGTAGGATTACAAAGCTCGCAGGATAAGTCCGGTTATTGATGGTGACTCTCGCCGTGCAGACACCAATCGGCGTTATCAAGTGGCCTCCAGCTGTCCGGATTTCGGGTCCACTCCAAGCGGTCTTTACTTTCCTGAGCTTGGTGGCGAATGGCCCACTGACGACGGAATAGTCCGGCCCCAGTGTCGACGAGAGCGGG